>NW_027103741.1:0-136354 GCF_902728285.1 Clytia hemisphaerica | reverse complement strand
TCTGGTGGAAGGTCCTCTTTCTTGTTTGGGAATCCATCTTCCAGTGCTTTGATGAGATACATCATGGATACACTGCTTTGTGTAGCAACCTTCACCATGTCCCATGTAATTGCTTGAAAGGCGGATCCAATGGACAAGATTTCGTCATAATCGTCATCCCCAGTGTCTTTAGGTGCTTCACCAACTGGGTATCTGGAGAATGCGTTTGGGATGATGTTCTTCAGGCCAGGGATGTGAGTGATGGTGAATTTGAATGGAAGGGTCTTTTCTTTGAGGTCCTCAGACGAGTGTTGGGATGTCATTTAGAGATCTGTCGCTGAAGATTTTGAGAAGGGGTTTATGGTCGGTGTTCACAATCAGATTTGAGCAGCCAAGGGTGAAATATCTTGTCTTTTCCAGTGCATCAGCAACCGCTAATGCTTCGCCGACTATGGGGTAGTAATTGGATTCAGATTTGTTTGTGAATCTACTGCCAGTCAGTGTGATCTTCCATCCATCATGACAGCAACCAGGTTTCGAGCCTTCACATTGGCATTGCTTCTGCAGGAGCCAGTAACTGACGCCTTTCTTCGACCAATCAGTAGCTAAACACGTTGGCTTGTCCTTGGCAAAAATGGTGATACCCTCTGCAATTTGGTTGACAATGAGCTGTTTGGATAGTTGGAACGTCTCGTCCAATTGCTTGTTCCATATGAAAGGTGTGTTTGGACGAAGGAGGTGTCTGAATGGTTGGAGTATTTCAGCGGATGGGAAGGCATAAGACACTTGATTGATCAAGCCAAACCATGATCCGATATCGTGGATGTTGCGAGGGGTTGGGAAGTCCTCAATTGCTTCGAAGAATCTTCTACACGGCTTGACGTTGTCCAGATTTATTTCAAAGCCAGCAAACGTGACACAATCTTGGGCGAATTGGACTTTTTCAGGATTGAGTGTGACACCATTTCTCCCCAATAAATCTAAGTAGTCAACAGCTTGAAAGAAACTAGCTTCAATGTCATTTGCCCAGAGTAGTGAGTCATCGATGCATTTGGTCTTGTCTGGGACGTTCGAGACTATTTCATCCAGTCTTCTGGTATATCCGTCACCAGAAGCGATGTAGCCTTGGGGTGCGACCTTGTATCTGTATCTTCCCCAGGGAGTGATGAAGGTGGTCAGATGACGATCGTCTGGTTCAAGTGGGATGCTGTGGTAGCCATTCCAGCAATCAAAGACAGTCTTCTTCTTTCCGGAGGGAACAAGGCAGGCCTGGTGGAATGGTGACATTGTGTGATGGGTCTCCCTGGTGGCATTTGCATTAAGCGCCTGGAAGTCAACGGTTCTCCGAGGTGTGCCATCCTTCTTTGCACAGACCACCATTCGATGGCACCAGGTAACGGGTTCCCCGACTGGGACAGGTTCTATTACCCTCAGCCTTGTATCTTGGTCCAATCCAGCTTTGACGTCTTCTTGCCAATGCAAAGGGACAGGCACAGGAGTGTGGTATGCTTTTGGTGTTGCAGACGGATCGATCATCAGGTGAAGTGGCTTGGTGTCTACCATTGGAAGTGGTTGATGGCTGCATGTGTTAAAGGTGCTGGAGCGATAGTAGCTGATGAGCCAGTCTTGTAGCTTGGACCTGTTTTCTTCAGTTGCTGGGAAGGGAAGTTTCGTAGGTTTTTGCTGGTTGCAGCTCCCTCTTTGGACAGTCGCAGTTTGATGTTAGTGCACTCTTTGGTGGTCGGGATGATGTGATGGATACTTCTGAAGTAGGATCAGGTGAGCTTGTCGGTCCTTCATCTTCTACCTCTTGGATTGCACCAACTTCACCAATCGTGGGGAAATCGTTTGATATGATCCCAAGTTCGACACACGCTTGCTTGCTGAGGAAGAATCTGTTGGTTACTTCAGTTGCGTAAACCACTTGTCTTGTCTCTTTGGTGTCACCGTTGGCTGAACGTCCCTTGATGAGGAGGATGGCAGCTCCAAGGATTGGCATAGAATTGTTGTTGGCCGCCTTGATTTTCATTGTTGCTGGTATCAAGTCTTCTTCTCCAAGGCCAAGTCTTTGCAGGTGTTTGATGCTAATGACCACAACTCTGGCATCCTGTGTCAGCCATTGCTTCAAATGTTGATGATGTGTGCTTTTTCTCATCTAGATGGTACCCAAGTCTTGAGTAATCTTCAGCTGCCACCGAGACAGAGAGCTTTGATGCATGGCTGTGGCTGGGAATCTCTCTTGATCCATCTGTCAGTGTATAAGTGGTGGTCGAGAGCAGTGGATGATGAAAGAGCATTGTTTGTGTTGGAGGTTGTAGAACAAAGGAAAGATTCCAATGCTGATACTTCAGTGGTTGCCTTGTTCTTCTGTCTACAAACCACTGCCAAGTGATGGCTCTTCTGGCAGTAATCACATGTTTTGTTGAAGGCTGGACACTTCATCTTTCTGATGGTTGATGATGAGTTCTTTCCGTGACCCTTCTTGCCGCAGTAGTTACAGGACCCTTCTTTGACCTGCTCTTGCTGGTTTCTTTTGTATTGGCTGATTCCAGCTGCTTGGGAGTCATGCAGTTTGTTGGCGGAGCGTCGACCAGCTTCTTTCTTTTCAACAAATTGAAGGACTTCCTCAAGTGACATGTCTTGATTTTGGTCACTGAGAAGATCAAGTTGGATATCATTGTCATATAGTCCTTGAACAACTACATCACGCAGTATATGGTCACTGTAGTTGATTTCACGCTCGCATTGGCAAGTGAGGATGTATTTGCATATGCCAGCTTGTCCTTTGATACGTGCAGCAAAGGACCTTATTGGTTCGTCATGGTCCTGCTTCATCTCATTGAGTGTCACTCTTGCAACCATGGTGTTTTCTTCGCGGACAACTAAGCTTTTGATTGCTGCAAGTACTTCCGCTTGTGTCTTTATTGTGAGTGTTCCCCCAGAAAGGCGAGTGAGATCCTTTCGGAGTTCGTCATCGCAGCATTCGAGTAATTGTATGACCAATTCTGGGCCAGTGATCTTGGTGGCTGTGACGTAGTCTTGCCATCGAACTGTGAAGTAAGACCAATCTTCACTGGAACCGCCAGTTGTTATCGTAGGACATTTCACTTTCTCAACACGTGCAGTTTCTCGAACAGCGAGTCCTTGTTGGGGCGTGTGGAACCAGATGCGTGAATCTTGAGAAGTGTGCTTGCAAGATCAGGCTCAGTGTCTATTGTCGCATAGTCACATTCAGGAAAAGGGCATTGGACCACAACCATGACTCAAGGTGTCAGATTGTGTAAGATAAAAACTCTCTGACCTGTGTAGTTCGGGGCTAACCCGATTTGTGAATGTGTTTTTCTTGACAGGTGAGCGTCTAATGTTGGTCCGGACACCAGAGTGAAAACGAAACGTCTCGGTGTTGCACAAACAAATAAGGTAATAAACGTTATACCTGTATAGTTCGGGGCTAACCCGATATGGAGAAGCTTTGGGTGGCAGTTATAGCCGGTTGTGCTGGACCAAGTAGATGCAACCACAAAGTTGTAACAGCAGAGTTGCCAGTTGATGCGATATAGCAGAGTTGCCAGTTGATGTGACGTAGCAGAGTTGCCAGTTGATGTGACGTAGCAGAGTTGCTAGTTCTAGTTGGAGTGTGTAGCAGAGTTGCCAGTTAATGAAAAGTGAGTGCAGAGATGCAAGACTTGTGTATAGCCAGTGTGTTGTTGGAAGCCAGCTGGTTGGGTATATTGGTGACCCGATCGTCGAGCTGAGCTTGCCTCTCGGACAAGGCTGTGTTGAGATATTCCTCCAAGTCAGTTGATTATAAGTCAAACATAAATAATAACCAGGAGGTTTTTCTACTTTAGTAATATTTACGTTAGTGAATGTTTGACTAAAACGATATAAAGAATATATACAATGAAGGTGATATATGTCTAAATATTATGCTTAAAAATAGTCTAATCATTATACATTAAGATAAGTGGGCCTATATTTTTTATTGTTGGGATTTAAAGAAAATAGATGTTCTTCTTTGCTTTCGCCGTGTTTTTAATTTTTCTTTAATTTTCTCCACCATATCCCTATCCTCTTTTAGCCACACCTTTCAGTCCGTCCCGAATAACTTATACTTTTGTGAAGTGAAATTCTCAGTCATTCAGAAATAATTTCATTGAAAACTTTCTAAAACCGTCTTATGGGAATTCTTACTGCTGACGCGATTCCTTTAGTTTGATTTTAACGACCGCTGATTAATTACGGTTATTTTTACAGTTTCTTGTTTCTACGTCATTTTTTAAACCTCTTAGTAGGAGAACGTGTCTTTTTATAAGGAATTTTATAACACTTCGTGGCAGATTAAAAAGACAATTAGAAAACGAAAGCTTCTTCAATTTTCATTTTCGCATTTATGGGGAAGAATGAAATTTTCAGAAGATGCTTTATTCGATATGAGGATTCCAATTTGCGTAAAATCACAATTCCCCATGGTTGCGAAATAGTGGCTATGGGTAATTCCTTTGTTCTTTTGCTATTTTCTATTGTTCTATATGACGTAAAGACACTTCACAAATCGATGTACTTGTACTAACCCAGTGAGCACCAATTGGACCCCCCGGGACCTCGGTCGGGACCCACAGTGGCCGTCCACGGTAGTACCCAAAGGAGGTCATTTTTTATTGTCGAATTTTTTCGAACGGAGTTTTTTGTCGAATTTGTCGAACCTTTCTTATTGTCGAACTTTATCGAACGGAGTTTTTTGTCGAATTTGTCGAACATTTCTCGTTGTCGAACTTTGTCGAACTTAATATGTTTTGTCGAACTTAATCGCATACTCACAATTTTAGCGACTTTTGAAAAGTACGATTAAAGAATTTAATCGAACTTTTGTCGTTCGATTAAGTTCGACAAAGTTCGATTAGTTCGGTAATCGAACTGTTCGATTAATTACGTCTGGTGTAATGACCTTTAGATTGGCTAAACACCTATTTTGATTTAAAAACTGCTCCTCTTTTAATTAGAAGCGCTATTAAAAAGCTTCTAATCTAAAATTTTAACCGGACAAAATGAAAAACTGAGCTTCAGAATGACCGGTAGAAACTACAAAATGACCGGTATTTACCGGTCACCGGCCGTTATTTGCAGCACTGGTGTTATATACCGCTGGAAAGCTAAAATCGCGGAACGCTTTAGCATACATAGAAAAAAAGTTAGAAGGGTTCAAAGTTCACGGAAAAATGAAACATTTGGTTTGACGTCAACGAAAGTTGCATGACTTCTGGAGTCGCTATTCGGTCACATGAATAAAAACACGCGTATATGTTGAACCCGACTGTGGACTGACAGAAATTGCAATAAATTATTGTGGAATTGAACGCTTGAGACAAATGTTTGGGAAATCAAAAAGACAACTTTTGTAAGGATATGTTGAGTTTTGTTTATATTATATGGCACTTTGTGACGGACTGACTTATGTTATAAAAGACAAAGGAGGCCCTGCCTGGCTGCTCTATTTTACCATTTTGTTTTGATTTAACTTTGTATTTTAATGACCAACCAGGTCATTCATTTGAGGGCTATGGAAGTTTCCCTCCACTGATGCAAATTACCCGACTTCACCATACCGTAGCTAGCTAGCCAAATTTCAAAAACTAAAATAAAAAAAAACTTACCATGAGATTCTTCTATTTGCAGAAAGTTTTGAACATTTTGAAAAATGAAATCCTCCACCTTTTTCTTCGAATACCTTACTAGAAATATTTGTAACCAAATGATTTCCTTTTTTGCTTTGTAACTTCAAGATATTTCCCACACGTGAGACAGGAATGGAAATTTCTCTGTACGAGCCAGCCATCTTGATTTTTCTCCCGCTTTCACTTTTGAAAAAGTTTTTACCAATATTGAGAGAGGGTGGTGGAGGGCGTGGAGGGTTTCGTGCTTCCCAATCGCACTCCTCCACTGCTACTTAAATTTAATTTTGATGATATGCCGTCGTCATCACGTCAAGATGACGTCGTTTTTCTTATCGGAAAAAACCGGGGTTTCTACCGTGAGTATCACAGGCACAGCTCGAATAAATATTTTCTCTTTAACTTGGACTCTGATAGAGGTCTGTGATTCAGACTACCAGACTTAGAAACAGGCCCTTTTTTTGCTCGGATACTCAAAGTTGATATTAAATAGGTTCGTAATACCCCTTGTCTCTAGTAAAATAAATACGAACACTGTGAAGCTCAAAAACGCAAAAAATAAGATCATAAGAATTTTTGGTGGGGAATTGAAACTCGAACCGGGCAACTCTAAGAGACTTAGGGACCACCCACGACTAACGTCAAATTGACGCGAGGGGGTGGGATCAGAGGCAGCGACGCTAAGAAAATCAATCAAAACATCGTTTTTTCGGGGCTAATTGAATTCTCATTTTTCTAAAAGGTAAGCCAGATATTGGACTTAGCGTCATTTTGACGTTAGTCGTGGGAAAATCGATATGTGAGTGGCCCCTTAGGAGATAAAGGGCCCCGGGAGGCAGACAGGCAAACTGACCGACGGGCTTTATGCGACGGTTAAGGGTATGTTTTTAAAGATAGCATAAATGCACTCTCCGTAGCATAAGTACCCTCCGTAGACTTTTCGATTTTTTGTAGTAAGGATGGATATTTCAGCAAATTCAGGAAAAATTGCAAAAATTAAAATATTCAGATTTTGTTCTTTAAAAGAGTTAAAAAAGTGAGAAAAATGCACTAACATCGTGACGTTTCATGTTTGAAATCCTTATCTTATGGTTTACTCCCAGATTAAGGGTGTGGTTCTAAAAGCCATTTTTTTCTCCGCACTTACCGTCAGTTGGTTGACCCACTCTCCCCCCGGTGGAGGGATTAAAAAATTGAAAAGACACATAAATGTATTTATTTTTTTCAAAAAAGTATGTATTATATTCGTTTTTGGTTCTGTACAAAAATATAATTAAAGTAGGACTTGCCACTGCAATCAGCAATAAAATCTTCTTGCTGAGTCAGCAATAATATCAAACGTATGTTGAAAATAAAAGGTCCGTAAGATGAGGGAAAAACAAATGAGGAAAAACTCTTACATTAAAAATTATTCTAAAGAATAGACAAGAATGTGACGAAATTTTAGTTGTGAAAATTATAAATTCTAAAAAAATAATCCCAAGGAACCTTTGGCATGAAAATTCCTCAATCGTGCGTGAAAAAAGTAGCATCTCTATTTTTGAATAATTCCAACTTCAGGCCCGGCGAAACGACCGTTAAAGTGTCCCCAGTGAAGGCTCAAAATGAGATAAAATTCACTAAGAATTTGATAAAAAACTGTCATTTGTTCAATGACCGAAAGAAAATTAATTTTATCTGTTCCGTAAAGAACCGAAAATAAGCGAACAAAAAAGGAACCACGAGCATGTATCAAATGAAGGAGACTGATTAGCTCATTCCAACCACTGACCTTTATATATCCCTGGACCAAGCTATATCCGCTCTTTTCGATCGGAGTTTTTTTGGAATTGGTACCCGAGAAGAAGCCATTGCAATGTTAAAAATTAACGTCTAACGGCGCTACATCATCAAAAGTATTTGAGGAAAAGTAGACCTAGCGCTCTCGATGCATTTTCACCACTATTGAGTAGTGCCGCTATTAGGGTACCAATTTCAAAAAAACTCCGATCAAAAATTTTTGGTTAGCCGGGATTGAGTAACATGGTCCAGGGATATATAAAGGTCAGTGATTCCAACAAAATCTTACAATTCGACGAAATTGGGGCAATAAAACAGTGTTTATAAGCAATTGAGTTATTTATGTACAAATTAAAGAAAAAATATCTAAAGATAATAACAGGTCCCACTAAAAAAATATTAATCAATCTACTAAATTCTGCAGTAAACTCTCCCTTATTCGAACCTTTCTATAATTTGGACTCGTTTATAGTCCCCGTTAGAAAGTCTTTCTTCAACTCGAATCTCTCTGTAATTCGAAAAAACTGGATTCACCGTACGAGTTCGAATTAGCGAGAGTCAACTATATCTTCAATAGAGGTGACTATGGATGACCGGCTTTGAATTAACTTATGGCGATAACTATCAAGGACCAAAAATTCTTCAAGGGTCAAATTTCTATAGTTTGTCACAATGTTAGAATGAATTTAGGTCCAGCCTTGTACCTAGTTCTTTTGGAAAGTTTTTTTGACGATTTGGACAGCCTAAAGTTCATCCAACGCTTTTAAAGGCCGGTCTCCACTTTCGCGTGACATGAGCGAAAACTTTTTTATGACGTAATCTTTTCTTCAGGCAAAAAAGGTTAAAAAAAACTGTCGCCCATTTCGTGCGAAAGTGGAGACCGGCCTTTACGCAGATTCTGAAAGACACCCTTATTGGTTCGACTTTATTCAGTAGATAAAAAGAGTGGAAAGCATTCATCTTTGACGATGCATCGTCAAAGGCATTATCAATTCTGGACAGGCAGGCTAATCAACGGTAAAATTCTCTCTAAAACTGTTTCTCTAGAGTTCTGGTTTTTAATAATAATAAAAATACTAATAAAAATTTGTCCACTTACAATAAGTCTTATCATTACATCATGCGCTACAAAATGACGTCATCGTGACGTCACGAATTATAAAATTACCAGACCACGTGATAACCACGTGATTGTGATTGGTTGCTAGGTCGCTATACCATCGATACTTGTCCATGGTGATCATCTAGAAGCGAAACACAAGTTTATATAATCTATAGTATAGTATACAATTTCAAAGCAGATTTCCATACTCCGCGCATGGCATTTATTCGCTCTAAAAGCCGTGGCTCCGTAAGAGAATCTGTACCTAAATGGCGCATCGCTTTTATCTTTTTCATTCAAATTTGGGATGAATATTTAATTGGCTAAAGCAAACAATCGTGCCAAAACAAAAGCCAATCATAAAGATTAACATAAACATTAGAACCCAGTCGATTTCAACAAAGCAACACTGTTTTGATTGTATGGGCTGAACAACCAAATCAGATCTTCGCATTCACGCGGAGTTGAGCACCAAGTATATTCACTTACCATCGTCATAATTAAGAGGTGATTCAGATCGAAATTCTTGGTAGGAAGGTGGAAGACTTCTTGAGCCGATTGAAGTGATGGATTTTAAGGAGCCGTTCCTCGATGAAATACTATTCGATGATTCTATGAGAGAAAAAAAAAACATTGAAGAAAGATCGAAGGTGGGTTATGGAACGATTAAAATTATGAATTTATGATATACACCATTGCAATGTCTTCTAACATTACATCGAAGACACTGCAGTGATGCTTATCACGAGTAAAGAACATGGGCTAGAGTGCTCTGTACCAGTCTCATGTATATCAGAGAGCGCAAAGAAAGTACAGTATTCTTTGATCAGAAAAATAATATCTATAAAATAAAATTGACTTCGAAATAAAATCTGAAAAAAGTTTTGACCATAGCGGTATATCACGGGATTATTCAATGGCTGTTTAAGCCTTCAGGTATAGAAAAATTTTCTTTCAAGGAAAGGAAACTCGATCCTTACCTGAGTATAAAGGTCCTCTTCCTGTTGGGTGGTGATCGTCTGAAGAGGGAAAGGATTTGTTATTAGGATGACGTGTAAGAAAAAACTTAGTGGTGGGCTATACCAGTTCCAGAATCGTAGTATCTAATTGTCCTAGGTAGATACTATAGATAATATATTGAGATGTGGGTCAACTCGTCAATCCTGACAATAATGGGAAACATCTAGTATCGTTCCATCTAAATTTATTACTCGACTCATTTACCAATAGCTATGGTCAGCTGATTAGTGAAACCGCTCAAGTCTTAGAAACAACCAGTAAAAATAAAAGCGCTGGCATTTAAAAACACTATATCAAATTGATAATAATACTTTACCATTCCACTGATGAGGTGCTTGTTTCTTTCGTGGCGTGGAGCTATCGGCTTGCTTTGGTTCGCTATCTGCAAATTGAAAAAGTAAAACGGTTTTAACGTATAACTGTTGTTGAAGAGAGAAAATAAGCAACTGGATTACAGTAAAGTCTCTATAAACTCGAACATGCACAGGGAACACAAATTTGTTTGAGTTGAGGATATTTAGTGTTATGAAGTAAGGTATGAGGCATTGCTAATTGAAGGGACTAGAAAACTTGTTTGAGTTAAGGAGACATTCGAGTTATAGAGGTTCGAGTTAAAGAGACTCTCATGTATTAGTTATTATTATATACCTGTAGGCAAAAACAGCCACTGAATAATTCCTGATATACCATGGCTATTATACCACGGTAGAACTTTTTTTTCAAATTTTGCTCTCAAAGTTTGATTTCTTTGTCGTTTTTGTTGTTATATCAAAGAAATTCATTACAGGGTTGCCACTATTTTGTTTTGATCAAAATTTAAGAGAATTTAGTAGATTTTAGGTGATTTTCATCTATTTTTTTAGGTGAATCTGAAAATTACGGGGAAAAAATTTAGGAGTTTTGAGAAGATTTTCACACTTTTTAAAAGAATTTTTGAATTTTTGAGGAGAAAATTCTACAAAATTTTCATAACTTCCAATGTTTTTAAAGACCTTTAAGCATACAGAGTGAAATGCTTTTGTTAATAATCATGTATGCCATGAATAGGATCATTTAGCAATAAAAATTTGATAATCAGAGTACTAAATTGAATTTTTGAAAACTTGGTAAAATATTTTTTAGGAGATTTTAGGAGAAAGTATTCAAAATTTCAATTTCCTAAGGAGATTTTAGGAGATTTTAGGAGACTTTTCAAAATTTAGGAGAAAATAGGATTTTTTAGGCAACCCTGCATTAAAATAAATCTATTGTCAATTTCATGAACACATTTTATGACTCAAAGTAATTAAGAAAATTATTAAAAAATAAAAACATTCGAACGTTCGATTATATGGGAGTGTTTTAAAGTGAAACGTTTAACAATTGACATATATAATGTTTCGTTTTTGCCTCTAGGTATATAATAAAACATATATTCAATAGGTTTTCGTTGGTTATTGGATTTATTAACCCTCGGTGATGAATATTCAACTCGGTTTCGCCTCGTTGAATATTACATCACCTCGGGTTAATAAATCTCAATAACCAACTTTTACCCATTGAATATCTGCTTATTGTTTTGAGTCATAAAGTATATCTGAAAGCAAACTACTCCATATTCAATAGAATGAAAGAAATTAAATACCTTGTTTTGCGAGGTTGGCTAAAAAGAGAAATAGAAGAAAATTTAGTTAGGCTGATTCAGAAATTTCAGATAACCCCTAATTTTTGTCTAAATTAAAACGCACTCATCTTTAGGTAAAAAAGAACAAATTTACCCAGCCATTCACCAAAATCAGTTTGCACCAGGATAAGAAATATGTTCCACGCTCAATTTAAATTTCATAGGATTTTTGCGGCTAACCAAAACTAGTTAAATGATTCGATCAATGAGAATTCCTTGCAAAGCCAGTCATAACAAAGGAACAAAGGAACTTACATTCGACTGATCTGGTTGAATCAGTAGAAGATTTGGAAGATCTTTCTTCTTTACGTTTCAAATCGCCCGCTGATGGTAACGGTGAACTCGGCTTCTTTTGACGAGCCAAACTGTTTTGTGCTGAAACGTGAGAACAACGGGACAATGAAAACATGTATATACATTAAAGCAAGGTCATCTGAATGAATCACGGGTCGAAAATTATCACATTTAAACGTCTGTTAAATGGCGATTATAAGCAATTCTGATATAATTTTTTACATTAATTTTTATTAACTATTTTTCAATTTCATCATATCCACTCCCGGTTATCTTTTCAACGAGCCCAAAAACGCTATCTAATTCGTATCGTATCAAAGGGTAAAGCCTTTTTTTTTCTATGCTACAGACTTTATTGAGATAGACTGTAATAGGATACGTATATTCGCTCTGTAGGGTATTTCCAAATGCAACAAAGGAAATGGAATACACACTACACAAGATTTTCACACAAGTGTTTATCCGACTATTAGACAATAAGCACAACAATCAATCATCATGTTGTATGTCAACATAGCGATAAATTAATGCATTCTTCTCGAAACGTATATAGTATTCATGATATGCACCATTGCGATGTCTTCCACGGACTCAACAGCTGATTGGTTGAAAGTGACGTATTGACTGATTTACGTCACTTACAACCAATCAGCTTTTGGGTTCGTGATGTAATTCAGAAGACATTGCAATGGTGCATATCATGAATAGCAGACCTCGTTTGGAAACGAAATAATTATTTAATAATGGCTAAAGAAGTTAGTTAAATAGACTGCTTGGAAACGAGACCAAGCTATGTTTCTACTCAGATCAGAAAGAGAGAATTGGTATGAGAGATCACTTACAACTGACGGGTGGTTCACAATTATACGACATTTCCATCATTTCCTTTTCATTATAACTTTTACCGGACAATTTTTCCAGGTATTGTCGTATCCGACGGCTGGTTTGGAATTCTTCGTACGCTTTCTTAGGGTCCTTCATCGCAAGACTTCCACGACCACGACGACTGGGGTTGGGAGAGTTGCCCATGATACTGACGACCGATTGTGCAACGTTTGACGTGTCGCCGACGTTATCCTGCATCGAGTCCATTTTGTAAGGGTCCTGGGAAGTAAAAAGAAGCAACCGAAAATTGTTTAGTAAAAGGGCAAGCATCGAGTTCGTTTAATGAGGGTCCTGTAAAGTAGAAACATAAAGTTGTTGTACGTACAAATTTTAATTTAATAACCGTTATAAATACGCTGCGATTCCGATCAAGAAAAATAATTTTGCCTTGTTTTTCCAGATTTAAGGACAACCTGCGTAAAATGGTTTATCCCTCTTATAGCAGAACCGACTCAAAGAAGAATATACCAACAATCTGGATTGCAGATCAAAATTTATCATTTTTGCCGAAAAACATAAAGCTATCATCATGATTTCGAAGGTATTTGGCGAGGGCGTCTTTTTTTTTTTCCAAAAAAAAAACACTGTTCATAACTTACGTATCCGATGGCACAGAATTTACAAACACGTCGAACTTCTTTGGCGATCATACGTAGTTTTTCGAAGTTGACCAAACCATCGACGTGTGTTTTATTACCCAGATGCAAAAATGTGATGTCCTTCTTGACGATAGGAAACCATGGGATCTGAAGATGAAAATGAAATTACATAACGAAAATGTAAGTTTGTTTTAGGGCCGTGAGAAGTAGAAAACTGACTGACAAAGTAAGGGCAGGGAAGCTGTGAGTGAGAGATGAGCATCGCCGCGTTTTAACATTCCCAAATACAACATAATTATTGGGCCATTCCATTTTATATCCATACAGGGGGGGGGTCGGACGAAGATTTCCAGGGGTTATCGTTGAAGAATATTCAAGGGGTATAAAGGAGTATTTTTTCGTTTTTCAAGGGGGTAAAATGTTATTCTAAAATTTTCAGAGGGCGAAAATGATTTTAGTTCGTACTTTTAAAGTATAAAAATAAATTTTCTCAAAGGTTTATTTTTGCAAGTTTTACCATTTTCCAGGGGGTATCCACACATTTCTAAGAATCTTTTTTGTCTTGAAAATGTTCGTCCACTCCCCTGTATGGAAATTTAATGGAATAGTCCATTATAGCATGATTAGGTTGGATCTTACCAAAGGCGGATAGCAACGTTCACCAGTAAACATATTTCGATATTTTGACATGTTACGTGAGGGGTCCATCAAATCTTTCAATTCCTGAAATATACCATGTGATAGGTAAATGAGATTAGTCTGTTTTTTCTAGTTTTTTTAGCTTCGCCAAAGCCAAACCAAAAAGCTAAAATGAACGTTGATTCAAATGGAATAATTCAAACATAAGTATATCAAGTTGCCGGTGTCCGAAATTCAAAAAAAAGATAAACACGTCGGACTTTTTTCAGAAAATTCTAACGCTTTCAGAAATGAGCCAGACGAAAAAAGAAATTGTTCTAACCTCGAATATTTTATCATGTTTTTGTGGGAGCCGTTCCCAAGTATTTTTCAACCGACTGACTGCTGTGTTCTCCAGCCCACTGAAACAGGAAAGTAAAATAATTAGATTTTGCTTTGATTGGACGTTGTGTTACAGAATAGCCGAGAGCTCTGGTGACCATTGCAAAAGACATCAATATTATCGGAAATAACGATATAATGTGACTTAGATTGTAATTTGTTTGCTTTTTGATACCTTGGTAGATGGCAGTATGGATGGATGTTTTTCGGATGACATCCAATCTTTGATTAATCATATTTTGGTCGAAGAAAAAAAACTTTTTTGGAAAAACAGATACCTTCGACCTCTTCAAAGACATTTGTGGAGTCAAATACCGACTAATCATAAAATGAGATATGAAAAAACTCACCTTATTAGAGCGTACATGGAATTGTAATTTTTGAAGTCTTTGCAAAATTCTAAACAAAAAAAGCATTTTTAAACATATTCAATGACAAAATGAAGGAGGAATATTTTGCTCTTTTAACTACAATTGACTCTCGTTAATTCGATTTTCTAGGGAACAAGAATTTTCTTCGAATTAGAGAAAGATTCGGATCACGGAGTGCATTTTATATGAATCTCAAGGCTAAAGGGGCAAATGATTTACTTTAAATCACAGAAAGATTTGAATAGTGGAGATTCGAAATAAAGAGAGATGACTGTATATAAATACATTAATTAATTGACTCCTTATTGGTTGAAAGGCAATGACGTTATAGTTTCTCTGAAAATGGGCTTTTCCAGAAAATATTTGAATATGGGGGGTGGAGGATATAACAATTTTCAGTGATTTACCCCCGAACAAAGTGACTTTTAGCCCCCCGGACAACGAGTTTTACCCACCGGACAAGCATCAGTTGACCCCCGGACAACCCAAATTACCCCCAGGAGAAGGCAAATTTTGATGATTTTTTGCTACCCCCGGACAATATATCCTCCACCCCCATGTACGGACATTTTCTGGAAGAGCCGAATATATGGATTAGCAAAGACTTGGTATTTTCGTAACACGATAGATAGAGGTAGAGCTCCATCACAAAAATCGAACAATTTAGTCCCCAAAAATAAAGAAGAATCACATCAACGAGTTTTGAGATTGACTTTTGAGAAAGTTTGTATCCTTCGTCATGACAGAAGAGCTTACTTGCAACTTTAATGAAATATTTGAGTAGCTTGACGCGTTTGGTGATGTTATGCTCGTTGCAGATCTCACTGATCACCCAATACATCTCCACATTGGTCGTCTAAAGAAGGAATTTTAGTATTAATGATGAATGATGCGACAAACACCTAGAAATCCTTCCATTTTATCTTCTTCTTCCAAAATTTGATGTCAAAGAGCTCGTTTACATCTTCGCAGACCGCACCGGGTTAACTTTTTTTACAGGCCATACACAATAGCGAGGTCATTTGAAACAGGATTAAATTTTGGAAAGTTATACTTAAAATGGTCTCAATCATGGAAATCATACATGCATGTAAAGGGGTTGAAATAAATTCTAGTTAATTTATTCTAGACTCGCTGAAAATTTATTAAGACTGTCTTTACCTGTTCGACCGAGCGAAGATTCTTCGATTTTCTTTCATTTTTTTCTTCGAACAAATTGTAAATGTATTCTCTTGAGTCCACGTTCTTAAACAAGTCGAAGTCCTGAAAGAAAAAAGATAATTTTCATAAAGGTTTGCAATACCCTGGAGAGTGCGAAGGTATATCTAATGCACCCAACGAATTAAAACAACACTAAAAACCTCATCTATATACTTTGATAGATTCTCATTATTTCTCCCGGTGTAACACACAGAAAGTCAAACTCCTTACATGAGAAAAAGCAAAACAAAGACGATAAAATCATGTAAAAGATTACTTAGACTCATCACAATACCTGTAAAGAGAGCTCTTTTGCAATTTCCAGCGGTGATAATTGTAGTAGTGTTAGGTTAGCTTCGCGTGCAATTTCCTGGAAAAAGAAGAAAAATGCGATTAAAATAGCAAACGACATTTGTAGTCAAATAAGTTATTAAATGTTAATTTTCGATCGAAGCCCAACAATGAGCAGATATTGTATGGCCTTTCATTAGATATTGCGATTTATTAACTCGAGGTAACCCGATAAAAGGTAATAAATCCAATATCTTAAGAGAGGAGACATGCAATTTATCTTTAATTACATACTCACAATCATCTGCGAGTATTCTAGATGCTGGGTAAGTCGCATATACAATGTTTCGCTATCAAACAACCCTTAGCCTCCTTGGTTGAACAACAAGGTTGAACAACAAAACTGAATAACCATGAAAAAGACAAAATGTGCGCTATTAGGCTTCATAGTCTTGATATATAAAATCTGCTCTTACCTGGGCTACTTCATCCGGTAGCGGGCCTTCTGATATACTCGATTTGATGTAGTATCTATAAACCAGGTATGTTGAAAAGTTTTAGCTTTGTTCACATTGCAAGAAATCTCCTATACCAACTTTTATAATCAGTCTGAGAACGAGTTTAAGTTAATCCAAATAACATCTGGCAGAAAAAAAGAGCCTTTTAGAGATGTTCTATTTTACTAAATTAAAATGCGGCATGCATCTATATTGACAAAGCAAAATGAACAAAAGAATTTTGGGTTTGGGTTCGTCGGGCGCCGAAAGGGGAGAAAGTTGTTCTTTCTATTGTTTAAAAATACTGTGTAAGCAAACGGTAGGAGATGACGTTCAATGAAGCATACCTTCCGTTTAGTGATATCCTATTAGCAAGGTTGTTGAGAGCGTCGTTTAACCTTCGTTGCTTGATCAAGCCGTCCTCCGTCACCGTGACTTGACACAAGAAATATGATTTGCTGAAAAATGGAAAACATCGATGCATGAGGAAAGTGATTCAAATGTTATACAAGTCACCAGCCCAGCACGCGAAGGTTAACTTTAGTTATCTCGTGAAATTTGTTGAGCAACAGAAATCGAGAAAACAAAACTACCAAAGACAATATCGTAAGTAATTCGTGACCGAAAATTAAGCTCATATAAATGAAACGAGCTGAAGCTGACAAGGATTGTTGATAAAATTTGAATGGTTGTTAATCATAACAAGAAGCCGAAGTGATATGAAGGCCCAGCGACTGATTGTTACTTCTTCGACAAAGCGCTCTTCTTCAAAAACGGACATACAACACCAGGGACACAATTATAGCGATAATTTGATGATGGTTGACTACTGAGATTTTATTCAGATTCAAAACAAAGCTTATTCTTACGTTGAATGATCAGTGATCCCGAAAGCATCGATTGCTGTTTGTACGACCTCCCTTGCACTCGTATCCTATGAAATGAAAGGAAAGAATGATTCAAATGTTTAACGCTGTATCAGTGGATAGTTCTACTAACGGTCGGCCCAAAAAGGACCAAAAAGGACAAAAAATTGAGCTGGCAGAACTTCATCTATAATTCGAGCAGGGGTGAAGTATTTAAGGAGTACAGAGGGATATTCTTTTTAAAAAGAACCTGAATACAGTGCTGAGTCTAAACAGGGGGGTCATGCAGCTACCCCATGACACTATGATGAATAACTGTCATTTTGGGAGAATCTTTGTCACACCACCAACAGTACACTCCACTGTGGAGTAATTGTTTTCAGTGCTCAAAAGGGGGTATATCAACCCATAAAATGGATAATTTGTGGCTATGAAACTCTAGCCTGATACTGAGGGGTAGACACCATAGATTTATATAGCCCGAAGGGCTGGATGGCGTGCTTTGATTGAAAAGTGTGCCGTGGTTAGGTAGGAAACCCTACCCAGGTCACGCTACATTACAATAGAATTCCAGCGCTTGACCAATCAGAAGCTTCGCGGGTTTTCGAAAACAATTTCAATATTTTTTCCGATATTCATTTTTTGCCGGAGATGGCTTAAAGCACGACATCTAGTTCCTTGGGCTATACTATATAAATCTAAGGCAGAAACCTCACAAAGACGAACCTTGGTGAGAACGAAGAATCGACTGGTGTGGTCACCACGATAAACCTTGATGACTTGGCTGTTCAAATCCAGAGAATCTTCTCCGTAAGCGTTGGGAAGTTGACCAAACATCTGGTTACTCTGGTTCACTTTCTCTTGTCCTGATTTCGCGTATCGGATTATTTCTTCACCCGCTTCACTTTGGAATTGCGTACGCGTCAGGTCTGTGTTGCTACTATGAGAGAAATTCGGTAAAAAACAAGGTCAATTTGATATCTGATGATTACTAAAAGAATTGAGTATCAGTTTAAAGAACATATTCTCGACAATGGGCTTTTGAGCCAAGTTGACTGAAATCAATTTAACTCGTATGATTAGAACAAAAAAGGACATCTAATGACGAGGATATGGTGATCACCGAACTCTAAATTAAGACTGAAATGGACAAATGAACGAAGATAAAATTCCCCACTCCACTGCTCAGGCTACACACAATGTCACCAAATAAATTATGTGTAGCCGGTTACACATTTTTTTAAAGAAATTGCCATGGAGATGTCCATTCCGTCTGTTTTTTAGAGTTCAGTGATGGTGACGTTAAAACGAAAAGTGTAAATAGCTTGAAAGCATGCATCGTGCGAGTGCTGATATATTAGAGTGTATAAGCTGACCTGACTAAAAACGTTGTGGTGGTTAATCGTGACTGAGTTCATGGCTTAGTGAAAAGCTAATGATTATTATGGTTTCTGAATGGACAGACATTCAGGACTAAAAAAACTACAACGGAGTGTCCAGAACTCGAACCTCTATATAACTCGAATGTCTTCTCAATACGAGCAAGTTTTATGGACCCTTCAGTCAACAATGCCTTTTGTTAACCGGTTACTTTTTCGAAGCGGGCTACCCGGCTTTTTACGCAATGCAATTGGTTCTTTTCGCATGACGACGGAAAATTCATTTTGACGTCACTTTTTCAAAGGAAAAGGAACAATGCGTTGACATCAATTCTCTCATTTTTTTATTTCTGACGTCAGAAATTATAACAATTTTTGATCTCTTTTCGCTTGTTTTTTTCGCTTTATTTCGCTATTTTTCCTGGATAAAGCGCTAAAAATCGATCGAAGCTGAAGGAAACGGTTAACAAATACAATAATGACCGGCTTTTTCGGGCTGTACTGAAAATATTGCCCTCGGTCAACGCAACAACCTCGCAAGCTCGGTCGTTACTTGACCTCGAGCAATATTTCTCAGTACAGCCCTCACTAACCGGTCATTATTGTATTATTATCATCCATATAGCGGTCATTAAGTAAGCCATTAAAGGTTCAATCGGCGGGCGGTATTGAGTGGTTTTGTGACTCAAATTGTCATACCCGCGCTGAGGAAACTAAAGCGCCAGGCTTCAGAGGGCTAAAATATCATTAACGGCCCGGTTATATGGCAATAAAGTCATTTGCGGCCCGCTCGGAATTGGATTGAAGTCGTTGCATTGAAGCGAAGAGACTTAACTAACGTCAGAAAAAAAACACTTTTTGGTCATTTGCGGCCCGCTCGCAAGGTGCTAAAAATTTGTTGAAGACATTGCATTGAAGCGAAAAGAATTGGTTGACGCTAGAAAAAAAACGTTGTTTGAATGTCCGATATGGATAATAATAGTAATAGCATTAAGTTTTCGTTCGTTGTTGTCATTAATTCTGCCCTTGCAATTTGATTATTAGCCCTCTAATGCCATTTGCGCCTTCCGCTTCGCGTCGGGCCCAAATGACACTATCGGGCGAATAATCAAACTACGCGTGCAGAAAATACCAACAACGACCTCAAACTGAACGCTATTGTTATAATAAACTCCATATTTCGAAATTTCCTTAACTCAAAAAAAATCTGTGTTCCCCGTGTATGTCCGAGTTATGGAGATTCCGCTGTAACTTTGTTTCTAATCTACGTGAAAGCGTGCACCGTGTTTCAAAGAATGATGTTGAGTTGAATGTAATTTGCATATCACTAGATTTTAAGTGATGTATAATACGTAATTTTGGTTTTATATAGTGTAGGTATTATCATTATACTGAGATGTTTGTAGCATGATATTCAGTGAAGGTTGATGACATCCACTGGTTAAATGAATAGCGTTCAAAAGTATTTGATAGGCATGCATTTTTATTAGTATACGAACGTTACTACGTGTAATGTCGACAATAATTGAAAATTTGCTCATCAGAAAAATTAGTTAGCAGGAGAAAAGGAACGCATGTTCTTACAATTAACATAGAAATATTTTGTTAAATGTTTTTGTTGGAAGACACCGTTAACATGTGAACCTGCAATAAGTTCTTACTGGTTTTCAATGTGTATGAAATTATGTGATTCTCTCAATATAAAATTTGTTAGTGCAAATTTTACATGCAATTTGAAGATAAAGATTGTGCTTGTGAATTTTGATCGATTTTGTGTTAGTGCGTATTCGGATGGCAATCCATCAACGAGATTTTACGATTTGCAAACAATGACTGAGACCATGTTCGCAGATAACGGTTCCGTTTCGCTTCAAAACAAAATGAAGGCAATCTATTGGTTAGGAGTGACGTAAAAGTTGAATTCAACTAATAGAATGGCTTCGTTTCTGTTCGGAGCAAAACAAAACCGTAGCGTGTGAACTTGTGGGCTAAAGTTTCTGATGCGAATGTTTTAAGAGCATGGCTTACAATCTCATTGGGGACGTGGTGGAGTTTTTACAAGCTCTTATTTGATTTGGTTGGTCGTTAACCAGTAATAAAACAATTTTGTTAAGAACGCGTCATTTTTATTACTTCAAATGACCAATTATTAAAGTATCTTATAAAAATTCCATCACATCTGTCTCATTGATACGATTACTGTCCGATGAAATATTAAATATATAAGTACAAGCTATCATTAGTTTTGAAGTTTAAAAAATATCATGCTTTTTTTTAGTTTCATTTTCTTACGGCGATCTTTGAAAGGGGTTCAATTTGAACCGTTTGAACGCTTTCTTTGGTAAAGTTTGACTTCCCGAAAAATCCGTCCAATCGTGTCCCTGTTAATATGAAAAAGAAAATAACCAAAAAATCAAAATAAATTGTAATGAAGATGAACCTATAAAACAGACTGTCACCGCTGAAAAAAAATCCTAACACTTTTGTAAGAGATACGTTTCATCCGTTTGATGGCGTGAAAGAAAAAACGAAATTGAAGCACACTGTATCAAACACTAGCGTATCAAAACAGTGCCTTCAGTCCAGGTTAATTTGAGCCATAATAATAAATTAAACCCGCAATTTGGAGTTAGTTAAAATGTCGCCATTGAGCGTGTAACTTTTTGGTAATACATTTGTATTTTATTTTAAAAATTCGTTCGATTTTTTTTCATGATAGAGACAGTCTGTTTTAAGGGTATGTAAACATCAAAGGTTTTTTCTTACGATTTTCCGAAGGGCATTTTAATTTTGATTCTTTGCTTGCCACGTGGTAGTGTTTTACTGCCGTTCATTGAAGTAAAATCCTGTGTTTATATCGAGATGAAATGAGATTAAGAACATTGAATTTAAACAATAACATTTCAGAGAAGAATAATAGCGAGTTTATGATGTATTTGCACTTTTGAGGACGGTAGAGTGACTGAAGCGATTTGGAATAACCCGCAGTTCTGACCCGCAAAATCGAGGACGGTAAAAGTGCTGATTTACCGTCGTCCTTAGCTGGTCATGATCTAGTCGAATAAGAACCTTACCGTCTCCGTCGCTGAAAAACACACATACATAAACTCGATAATGTCCTTGGCTGAAAGACTTTAAATAGACATAAAAGTAGTGACGAGATTTGTAAACAAACCGTATGCAGCGGGATACAAAATCAGTAAAAAAGTCACATGTCAAAATAAAAAATAAAAACAAATATGGCTGATATTGATTGTTTCAATTTTACAAGTTTGTTTTAGACACGCGATTTTAATTGTTCTCTTTAATGACACGTGGTTCGCGCAATGTTTACATTTTACTACTTTTATGTCCTTTTAATCCTACAGGAATTGGTAAAATCATAGGAGGAGTAGATTGAACTACATGTGGCAATACAAACGAAGAGAATCTAGTTTAGTCAGCGTTGGGAAACTGAAAATCATACCCTTATGCTAAAAACAACAACCTTTATATCAGGGAATTTTCTAAGCACTTTGAGCTAGGCCGTTTTTGTAAACTTGTATTGAGTTTCTAATATGCCTGAAAGGGAATTTTCTTAGCAAAGCTGTATATTGATGAAGCTGGGGGTTTGGTTGGTGTTCAGAGGGCGAAGATCCCAAAAATATTTTGAATATGTAGATAATTGAATACGTAGATATTTTTGTTTGTAAACAGCAAACAAGTTTAATTTTTCTTGAAAATATCTTTTATATTTTAGATTTAGTTTCAAAAACTCAATCTTAGATTGAGTATTTTGGCCAGTATATGGACAAAAAAAGAGCTTAGAAAAATCCCTGAACTTAAGTGGCAGCAGTACCAACGGCGGTTAGGGAAGATACAAATTTTTTTAACGGAGCCTAATAAAAGGAAAAAGAGAAAACAAAACACACATAAAAAAGTGGGCAAACCTTGCTTCCTCGATGGCTTTGATGATGGTGATCTTCCATGGTCATTGATTTACCTGACTGTTTCGAATTTGACGAACTTACGGCAGACGAACTCCGTTGAACACTAGCCTGACCTTTTGGCACCTCCAAAGTGCCGTTACTTTTAGTCAACGAACTATTACTTTTGGTTTTTTTAATACTGGGTTGAATGACCTCTTTAAATCCTATCGTGTTTGTTTTGACGATCACGCATAAATGAGCATGTGACATGAGAACGTCTATAGCTTTCGGTCCCGTAATATTTTCAAATGAATGTCCATTGACTTCTAATATCTGGTCACCCCTTTTCAATCCCAAATCACTGGCTTTCGAAACCGTGTCCACTTTGGAGACGAAGATAGGAAAACCTCGATCTTTGCCACCGCAGATTGAGAAATCAAGTCGACTGTCTTTAGAAGGACGTTGTAATGTGATTATCCTGGGTTTCGACTTAGCTGAACAAGCCATATTTAAGAGACGTAGCTGACCCACCATTTTCTTTGCTTCCAATAAGTATTCAAACCGTTGCATACTTGTTTCCATGTAAACATCACCCTCAAAATCCGCATAATGGTTGTTCACCCATAGCAACATCACCCTAGTAACCTGGTAAATAAAAGGTTAAAGTAAAATAGTGGATGACAGTGACCAGTGAACGAAGCGGTGCAAAAAAATAACCGAGTTACTAATACAAGAAACTGCTCAACCTATTTTATTGATTGTCAACAACATATAAATTTCCAAAAAGTGATTTTAAGTAATGATTTACTCACCAGATTGCCAATTAAAAAATTTAAAAAATAACGAGCCTTTTAGAAAAAGAACCAAAAGTGTCTATTTTTGGTAACATGTTCATTAGTGTCACATTAGGTTTCCTTAAAATGGAAGGGGCGTTGAGGTGCTAGAGAATCTGAATACTTGTGCGCTGTCTTAAAACATAATCTAATGTGCGAATATATCAATATCCATAAGACAAAAACCCATAAATGAAAAAGAAAATCTTCAGGATAGTACAGAGAGATAACCTACTTTATCTTTTAACTGAGGACGTTCGAACCATTTCAACAACTTGGAGGCGATATCATGAGGTTTGTTGAAAAACACGACGTAAGTCAGAAGAAAATCCTCGACGTAAGTGGGATCGATGACGGAATGGTCTTCCATCAAGTGGTCCAATAGACGGTCAGGTGTTCCCTGCAAAGTGAGTGAAAAAGAAAATGAAGTAAATAAGTGTTGTAATGGCTGAATGTGTAGCAAGTGACTCCATGGAAAACCGAATTCATTGCATTAATTTTCATCTCTTCATCATGAGTCAAATAATATTCAGACAAACTTCACTTAGCTTAGTCAACCTCTCTAACTAAACACATTGTTAGTAATTCATAAAGGTATATTGCGATCTACAAAGAATTCTCAACAACTCAAATTAAAACATCTATAGTCTCTACCATCTACTACCATGACCTTTTCAAAATTTGATTTAATTTGTTTACTGTAGATGCACCAAAGTGGTATAAAAAACACACACACCTTAATAACGACTTGACCTTGTCTACTACCACCATCAGTAACTCGATGTTCAGTTACCATGACAACCTCGCCTTCTTCTTCCACTTTACGACAACTGGCTTCTCCTTGTGAAAAAATCCTCCAATAATCTTCTTGGGCGATACACACAAACTGACAATCGTCCACTCGCGTCCGCATTGTACCTGGAAGAAAGTAAAGAACCAATGAGGAGAAAGCTTCTTTCATCGTCTGCTTTGAAAGCAAAATAAATTGGCACTTTTCAGATCACCTTGCACTCAATTCAACAACACTACCAAGGAATAATACCGAGTTGAAAAAGTAACTGGTTCAAATTACAAGAATAAGATTCAATGAGTTTTACCTCAGAGTGTTTGATAAATTTATGCCTGGAATCAATAGACTGAAGAAGATTGCTTTGAAAATTGAGATGTAATATTTCGAAATTACTGCAAAACAATCTTGCAAACTTGAGGAAGATGTTGTTTACCTTTATGGTACATTTTCTTTTTCTCGGTATGCACACCGAAAGCGTCACCCAGATGAAGAGAGACAGGTGCTTCTCCTTCGATGAGAATGTCAACCGATCCATTCAATATCACTGACCATGAATCCATCTAAAAATGAAAAAACACAAAATTTAGAATGTGATACAATGCCTGTCTTCAACTTTGATACAATGACTGCCATAACAGTGCATCACGACATTCCAAATTAAAAATCTATCCACAAATTTGTGCTCACATTATGTTTAGATGCTAATTTACGTTTATGAAAGTATCATCAAACAAAAAGTTATTTCAGAGCCAAGAAGGTGCATTTGTATCATACAAGCTATTGTATTTAGCCATGTTGGCCCTGGTGTACGGCTCTTGTAATTGGTAAATTAGTCCAAGCTAAAATGTGAGAAGATTCATTTCTCCTTGCTAAAATTTGCAATGTGTCATTAATTTGAAAGAAGAAAAAGGATGTTTTTATTAGCAATCCCTGCATTTTACTGTCACACTTGAACCCAGCCCTCCGCAGGGATTTCTAAGCACTTTGAGCTAGGGTCGTTTTTGCAAACTTGGAGTGAATTTCTAATATGCCTGGAAGGGAACTTACTCAGCAAAGCTGTACATTGATGAAGCTGGGGGTCTTGTGGGTGTTCAGAGGGCGAAGCCATGGTGTCCTTTAGGGTCTCTCCCCCATGCCTAGAATGAAAATTTTCCATTCCACCCCCTCATTTTTCCCCACCCTGCCTCTAAATATTTCTCTTTCTCCCGGCCCTCAAGCATAAAAAGCTGTAATTTGACGAATTTAACACTTATTGTTTTCCCTAAAGTAGTTCTAATTCAAGAATAGATGGAAAGGATGGTTGTTTTTAAACCGTAATATTGCTGGTTGAAATAAATGAAAGAAAAACGAAGCATAATGCTATACACTCAAATCTTCTATGATCTTGATATTCTTGATCACAACATCATCTCATAAAACCAGATGTTTTTCAATTTTGAATTGATTTTGGTGAGTTCCCAAAATTTTCCATATTCACCCCCCCCCCCATACGTCCTTTTTGGCCTTAAAACCCATTCCCCCTGAATCCAGGGGGGGGACACTATGGAAGCTCCCAAAAACTCTTGAATATGTAGATAACAATTAGTTATTGTTGCTCATAAACAACAAAAGATTTCGCTAGAAAAATCTCATTTAATACTTAGATTGAGTATTTTGGCCGGTATACGGACATAAAAAAAGTACTTAAAAAAATCCCTGCTCTGGTAGTGGAGGAATCGGTGGAAGAATGAATGCTCACCTCTTCTTTATCAGACATGACGGTGGCTCCGGCTTTCTCCACAACAGCAAATACCATAACTTTACACATTTCTAGTTTGATGTTGTGTGATAAACTGTTGAAGGCCTAAATGAAAGTGAAAAAGTGTTTGATTAAAATGATATAATTTCTCTTTGGAAAGTAAAAAAGTGTCGTTCTGGCGATTCCCACTTAATCTCAACGTATTGCACTCACTGCCAGTGACATAGTAAGCTTGTTTCTAAACATATGAAGATCAGATGGGAGTCTCTATGTGTAATAACTACAATACAAAACAGGACTTTTTTAAAAGATTGGTTAAGGGTGAAAGTCAGGTAGAATAAGGAAAATATATCAAAGAGAAGCTTAACCAGGTCAAAGAATACAATGAATTTCTTACTGGCAAATGCTGCATGAAGTCCATGAGTATATCTGAAAAAAGTTATAAAATAAAATGAGGTATTATGTACTCCAAATGTAAAAAAGATTTCCCCATAACACTAGAGGAATTCTAGATCTTATTTTTTTTGTGGTACCTATCTTGTTGAAAGTCTTTTTTTGGGTAACTTCTAAACGTCTTTGCAAGAAGTGATGCACTTCAAATTTTCCAGTTATTTATTTTAGACTACATGTTTGTCAATCTTTATTTGGGATCCATCTCATCTCCACAAGTTTCCAGAAGACCTTTCTCCTTTTACGCTTTGACGTGAGGCTATTCTTTATACTAAAAAGGTCCATTCATTTCAAAAAGGCCTAACTGTAAAAGTAAATAAATATAGTGGAAGTTTTAGCTGATTGAGCCCAAAAGCCAATTTTAAGAGTTGTCATCAATAATGAGAAAGTGAGGCAACACTTACGTATGTCGTTTTCCGTTCTTTCTGAAGGCTCTTTTTCCAAACAATCTCGCACAATATCTCGAACAACAGCTGACTAAAAATTTAGTGATAAATAATGTAATAAAGGGTCGAATATTGACATTGGGAAGGTTTGGGAAAGTTCTAGTTCCTTCTAAAGTATACCATAGTAGTTTATTTAGTTTTTTCCCATCTGATAGTGATGTCAGACTTGGGCTGGGGTTGTAATCTAGGCAAAATTTTATATTTGCTTTCCTTTATTCTTACGTTCAACAGTTAAAATGAAATGTGAATTATTTTTTGTATAGTCCAGACTGCATCATTTGAGGTGTGTGATAGTATGCCCACATCTCCACACACACCAAAGATGTCTGAGGATTGCGATCAATCACACCCAAAACATTTAAAATTATTTTCACAATTAGAGCTGTACAGAACAGTCCTTGTTTGAACGATTCCAGAACTGGAAATGAACCAACAAAAAGAATATGTTTTTACAAACCTCACTTGGCATGACATCATCTTCATCATCTGAATCAAGGTCCACTGAAAAGAAAAAGGGAATTTTTTTTGAGTTATCAGGATTAGAACTTTATGAGATTTATATATACATAGAAATCAAACAAAGTGATCCCTTGAGTTTTACAGCTTTCCCTTGGGTTTTACAGCTTTCCCTTGAATTTTACAGCTAACAGCTATGTTTACAGGGATATTAAAATCAGGGAAGCACACCCGCCATCCTTCATAATCTGACAATGAGTTACATAGCTTCAGCCAGGTTTCTAGCTCCCCCCAACAAAGTAAGATCCCCCAACAATTTAGCTCCCCCCAAAAACTTGCCTTGTGCTAGGTCCCCTAACACTTCAGGTCCGGCCTCCGTAGAGAGAAGTCAATAAAAAATATATGCGAGTACAGTACTGATAAATGAAAACTAAAGTTTACTTGTATTAATATTTATCTTTATAAATCTTTTGCTTTTTATATTTGATTTAATAGTAAGATCAGAGATCTTTTAAAATTAGCTGAACAGCCCCCACAGTCTCTAACAATCTAGGTCCCACCGAAATATTTTGCCAAAATATTTCTTAGCCCCCCCCCCCAAAAAAAAAAAGTAAGGGGGCTGAAGCTATGGAGTTAAATACTAAATATAATAAACATCTACTTTTTCACCTACTCTTAATAGCAGGTGGTTGATAAGGTACAAACACATTGGTCCGAACTGAACGTAAACGGAATGTTTTGAGAAATTTCATTTTGAAGTGGAAAAACACTGGATAGATGGTTCGAATGATCCTTGTTTTCCAGGGTAGCCGCGTCATATTCATTCTAGGGAAGGCAGATGCAACGACAACAGGTCTCCTGGATGACCTTAGACTTCCAAGCCTTGTGAAAATATTTGGGGCTGGATCAAAACTTTGTCGCCTTTCAATTTGCCTTTTTTTCTGTTCATTCTCAGAAGTGGTATTCACGTGTTTGAGACGTTTGGCGTGAGGCTTATTTGCAGAAAACAACATCCTCTTTGGAAGGCTTAATTTCCTCCATCATCTATAACTTGCATCTAGAGACTCCCATCAGTCACAAGCATTTTGATCAACTTTAGTTTGTCTTTATCCTGTCTTGGGTCAGTTCAGTATTGAGAACATTGAAATTTTCATGTAAATCCAAACCATATTTTATTAAAGTAAAGAGCATTAGAAATATCGACAAAAACAAATA
Organism: Clytia hemisphaerica; assembly: GCF_902728285.1. Lineage (NCBI taxonomy): Eukaryota > Metazoa > Cnidaria > Hydrozoa > Leptothecata > Clytiidae > Clytia > Clytia hemisphaerica. The sequence goes on along the minus strand of NW_027103741.1, from coordinate 107,901 downwards.
AGTTTTGATGAAAATTAAAAAGAGAAGGTTTTTGAGAGTGTTTCACACTATATGAAGATTAGAATAGTAAAATTTTCTTCATCCCCATTGGATGGTCTTATTGATCATGTAAGACAAAACAGATTGTTAATTTTTGTCAAGTTAGAAACTTTTTATAATAGGATTTCAGTGTGGTTTATACTAGATCGTCCTTCCTTTGAAAAGTTACATTTTCAAAGTAGATTATGGTTGTGAGTGTGTATGATGGAATGAGTTTGTAGATCCTTTTTTTAACTTTTTTTAAAGAGTTGAGATTAAAAACTTTGGAGAGTTGCCTGACTTGTTCCAGAAGATGGTAGTAGTGATTTACTCATGGTACACTTCTTCAAATTTTCCAATTAGGACTGGTTTTTATTAATTTTGTTTCCATGTTAAATTTCACTTTAAAGCTAAGTTCCAAAAGAAAACCTATTAAAATGTGAAAGTTTGCCTCCATATTATTACTTCGTTAAACTAGAGTAAGGTCAGGGATATGGATTGCGTCGGGAAGTACATGAAACCAAACCTATTTTCAGTTTTCAAACAGCAAAATCAGATGACCATAGAGCAATCTACTTTAGTTTCATTCCCTTTATAAGTAACCGTCAGGGGTCATAACCGCAACCACTTGGTGGAAAGATAAATGCTTAACTGGGAGAACCATTCCGCAATTCAAATTTAAAAGCATAATTATCTTTAAATCATTCACATTTACTTACACTAGGGGGCCAAGTCTCAGGTCCTAGGTGGCAACTTTTATAGACTAAACGAAGCATGTTCCATTACAAAGTTTAGTATATAATTAGACTTCGTTTAGTCCTATAAAAGTTACCACGGGACCTGAGACTTAGCGCCCTACTATTAGGGATATGATAAACACTTACCAATAGTTTCCTTCATTCCAGAAAGATCGAGGTCAGGCTCATCTAAACGACTCCCCCTGTGCTGTTTTTGGTGTTGTTTTGACGGTCTCTGTTCCTGTTTTCTTGCCATTTGATTGAAGTAAGGCTCATTGTTTACTAACATTTGGGACATCTCAGCAAGATTTGGATCCTTGAAAGAAATCATATAATTTAGATGTTTGGAAAGTTAACATAAAGCTTACATTAGCTTAAAAACATTAGATATAGCACTCAATTCTCATATAGTCTTGTTAGAATTAACCATTACACACTGTCTGAAGCCTCAGCATAGATTTAGAGATGTAATTTGGAGAGTTTGATGGTATAAAAGATTTTTACTTGGTGTGTCAAACTCTTGTCATCGCCTAAGTTATTTGGTTTTGTCCCAAATGGAAGTTGCACTGCATTTTGTGGGTAATCAATCTATGGTGAAAGTAAGATAGCAATAATAGATAAAATCCAAGCCAAAATAACTAAAATAAAAATAAAAAAGCCTGACACTTCTTTATTTTGAGATGCGTCAATTACGTGAAATCTTATTATGAGATATTCTACATTAGCACACAGAGAAACACTTGTGAGCTTTCAGTTTTCTTTTAAAAACAAACAAAACAAAAAACAAAAAGACAACATGAAATCATTACTACACAAACAATCAGAGAAATATTTCAGACATGAGAGGCCTGATGTATACTTTGAAAACAACCTTCTCTATAAAATCTGTGTAGACATATTCTTGATATCACATTTAGATAGATAAGTGCAAGAGTGGTGAAAAAAGGTTTTCCTTGAGCGAGGAAAAAGTATATTCCATGAAGAGGAGTATTGAGAAAAATATAAATTAAACCTCAGGGATAAATTATTGAATATTTCTCTATCCATTTCAGCTGAATTATTGATGAGCCAAGAAAAAAACAAGAAAAATGAGAAAATGAAATATATTTGATGTTCATTCCATGCAAATAATGTTTGTTATCTAGATAATCTAAGAAGCAAAGATTTTTGTTATTATTTGAAGGATTTATTGGAGACCTACCACAATCATTTCAGAACGTTCCAGAATGAGGCAGTCTGAGATACGGCGTCCAGTTTGGGTGACTTGTCCAAAGCTAGAAAAATGAAAACAAATAAATGGTAAGTAATCACACTTTATAATTAAGCACTGCGTGTAATACTTGAGATGTTGTCAATATATCTTGGGGAAAGAAAGGGATCTTTAGGGAAACAATCACCTATAACATTTTAGGTTAAGCTTGATACTAACACGTGAAAAGTAAACAAAATGATAGGGAACTTCTAGAGCTTATGAAAAAGAATTTTCAGTGAGTTTCATAATGCAAGAAAAAGTTTAAAATTAATAGATGCAACATCAAAAGAAGCTAAATAAAAAACACAAAAGATTCCTTATTCCTTAGGCTACCTTATATACATTAGACCTAGACCAAATAAAATAGGAGGATTCAAGTAATACCTGCAACCAGGATGATAAATTGCACCTTCCAAATACAGGGAGCCTGACAGTAAAATGTACCAACATGTTGCAATATCTTGAGCTCTAAATTCATAAACAAAATAAAGAAACATGAAACCAACCAAAATTTTGAAAAACACAAATCATCCCTTCAGTAAAACAGCTGCTTTTTTTAAATAAAAGGTTTTGAGCTAAAGGTGTTTGGTAGTGAATAACAAAAAGGATAAGCTTATTATATTATATTATTGAGCAAAAATCTTTTCCAGGATAAAATCATCTAACTTTAACAGCATCTTTTAGAAGAAAGCATTGTTCATAAATAGTTGGAAACTCACTGATAAATTGTTTGATTGGATTCATGAACTTCATAACGTGCATTTTCTGCCATCTTCCTTACTTCACCCTCAGGCAACTTAGAAACGACTTTGATTTCTCGAAGATGACCATAGATAGTTTGCACCTCCTGTTGAAACGACAAGTATTGGTCTACAAGTGCTGTTGGAGGCAACCTTAAAGATCCTCTGAGACTCTATGTACCAAATAATAGGGGAGCGTGCGACCCAAGTACCTTTTTGTAGTATAATGTCTTTGGTATGACCCAACCAGGGATTAAACCCATTTTCTCGCTGTAGTCCGATAGACCTTTTTTCAAAGAGGACGTCCTGTTGAATAATTATGTAGTCCAGCCATAAAAACAATGATAGAGCCATGCATAATTAATGTATCATGCATATTGTAATAATTATGCATGGTTTTATCATTGTTTTTTTGCTGGCCTACATAATTATTCAACAGGGTGGGCTCTTTGAAAAAAGGTCTATGCTCTACCTTTGCACTAAGATAACATTAACACTAACATAATTAAAGCCATCCAAAATGTTAAACATTAAAATACAAGAAAAGATGTTATGTCTCATTTACTTAATGCACTACTAATAAGTATATATTGTTAAAAAAATATTTCACGTAATAAGGGCTAGAATTACCTCTCTACTTCTAAGATCCTTTGGAGTTGCCAGGAGCCGTCGAAACTGTGTGGCCAAATCATGATCAGGCGCACCACTATTCATATAGGGCATAGTTCCAATCAATAATCTACGTCTTCCCAAATATATTGATATCAGTCATATTACAACTTTTGAGGTTCTTTAAAGTCTTTTTATTTCAAGTGCAGCATTATATTTCAATAAACTAATTTTATATTGAATTAACCATGTATTTTACAAGCCATAAACAAAACTTTCTGAATTTCTTAAAAAAAAAGATTTTGAAAAATAAAGGAATATTTGATTGAAAACATCATCAAAAAGACATTTTTGAGACAAAAATGTTTGTTAATTGATACAATACAAGTAACTCTTAGTTGGAAATAAGGCTAAATGAAGACCAGGCATCTTATCTTATCTATAATCAGTAAACTTTTTTGGTTTTTAAAATCTTTATGAACAAAATCAATAAATTGACAACTTGAAAATCTTAATTTTAGATTAAATAAAGGAAGAAAACAGAATCGGATCACGTCCTTGGAAGCATATATTGTATTGAACAAACGTTAGTGAACCCTCATTCACCCCAATTTGACATGATGCAAACCAAGTAAGAAATGAACATTGTATTGTAAATCAAAACGATAATAAGGACCTAACTAACTTTTTCAATTTTTTTCTTTAAACAAAAACAGATGGCCCAGGACAATATTTATGCTATAAACTTTAAATTCAAATAATGAAACAACATTATAATTTCAATATGCCTGGATACATTAGCAACTTGTTATGTAACTGTCCTTTTGGGTTCTTTTCCTTAGAAAATCTCATCTCTCTCTTAGGTTTGTTAAATTTTTTCAATTATTTATATATAGGTTGCCCAGCCGTATTAGAGAAATCTATTTTTCAAAAGGGTTGTCTTCCTGCTTTGGGTTGGGCAGCATTAAACTCAATTTTTGATTAAAATTTTATATATCATTTTTTATTAGTTACTGTATATATATTATTTATTCCTTAGTTATATATTTATAATATGCATTTTCCAGGTCTTTTTTCATTTTTCAATATAGTATATATACATATTTTGGATATCTTCTAACTTATTCCAGGATAGTCAAACTTCAAATACTTCATAATGTTCATAAAAAACCTCTTTCTGTTTTATAAAAACCTTGCTAAAAATTTCCCAAACTGCTGTTGTTTTTGCCTACTGGGCTTAGAGGAAACACTTCTACCTACCTAGAGGAAACAGGTTTTGTTTTGTCCCGGATTGTTAAATATTCATTAGAATTACACTCAAAGTCACGCAAAAATGACAAAACACAGTCAATAACGAGGAAGATGATTGATTTAATGATAAAAAAGGAAAAAAATTAGACAGGCACCACAGGGTTTTTATAATTTTCCCATCAACTCAATGTTGAAAATTTCTCTAAGGGGGCTCCGGGCTCTCTGCCCCCAAAAAGCCATAAGCAAAAAGCTCATACCCATGTCTATTTTTAGCTGTTAAAGCATAATAATTTGAGTTGAGTTCTTTTTCAGGACATGAAACTTGGATATTCAAAATCTACTCAAAATTCCGCTTCCACTGATATATAACATGATAGGGTTATTTTCAAGTTAATATTCTGGTTTTTTTGGATTTGGGCCTAAAAATGACCCATTTTTGGCCAAAAAAGTGATGAAACGCTAAAAATCATAAATGAGAAATATGTAATTATTTTCCTGAATTTGTAAGAAATATTATAATTTTAATGTAAAGTTGTCAGAAATACATACTAGAATGGAAAATAAACTTATGAAAGTTAAAAATGAGCTAAATCCTAAAAAAAAACCGGGTTTTTTCCAAAATTAGTCTACGAAACTTTTGATCAAAAATGAGAAAATCCACCTTGCGGACCTCTATTCATTGTAATTCTGCATTTTTGACTCTATTTTTTGCATATTCTGATATACTCTACCTTTGAAGAATTTCAAGAAAGAATCTCAATTCAGTACAATTGCCGAAAAGATAGGGGAATTTTGACTAGGCCCAAATTTTTCCGTCACGGCGTGACAAAAACTAAAAGGGCTACAGAAAATCTTGTGGGTTGATTTTTGAATTTCTATTTTTGGTTTCTGATTAACACTATAGGTTGATGTTTCATGAGAAAATAAGGCCTGATTCCACTCTCATAGATTTTTACAGGCTATTGAAATTTCCGTCACGGCGTGACAAAAACTCTGACCTAGTACTAGTCAGTGAAAAAATGGATTTGAAAGCCTCAATCTAGATTACCAGTCCCAAGTCCTATAGAAAGTTGACTCAGCTTGCAAAAGAGGCCTTTTGGTAAGTTTTGAATCTATACCTGAAAACAAACCCTGTAATAAGGACATCATTCCAAAGCAGTTTTTTTTCAGTACCGTAGCAGCAGGCTCAGATTTAGCCTATGTTGATTTTTCGGGACATATGCATGTTATATATCAAATTGTCGGAAATTTTATGTAGATTTCAAAAATGGTTAAAAGTAGGGGTTAAAAATGAAGTCAATGAGAAGAAAATGCAAAACTTGATGATTTTTTCTCCTATTTTGGCTTGCGATTTTACAAAAACCTAAAAAATGCGATAAAAAATTTCTAAAGCGAGGTTAAGCTCTATTTTTTTTTGCTTTTTGCTACAAAATACCATAGCTTCCCATAAAAATAGGTTTTAGAGAGATTTGAAGACCTTCATTTTTTGACATTTTTAAAATTTTTGGGTACAAGCTTTTTGCTTATAGCTAAAACCCCATTGGAAATGCCTAGCTCAATTTTGTGCTCTTTTTGCTCGCACACCTTGTCCCGCATTCAGAATTTCGAAACTTGGCAATGCAACTATGCTTCAATAACTTTCCCACACAATACATCTCCTGTATTTCCTGTATAAAATGCTAACTTTTTGTGAAAAATATCCTGAAGAGTAGAAATAAGGCAATTCTCATCTCACGGTGAACAAATTCCAAATATAAAGGAATCCTGGATTCTGTTTTACAATTACATATTCAATCATTTTCTCCCACAATTCCCCTACTTGCAAGAATTTTTCGATCTTTCAAAAAATTATCACTAAAATGGAAACAGCAAGAATTTTTGGACTTTCATACAGCACTTAAGACCTCTCCTGAATTTTGATGTTTGTGTCAGTGGTGGGGAGCAAATTAAATGTTATAGTCATCAAAACCCAAAAACGCACAACACGTAATTTCCTTTTTCAATGCTGATCAATGCTGATTGTAAAGAACAAATGGGACGCTGTCAGAGGCAGGTATCCCAGTCCTTTAAAGACATTATGTGGGAAAATAGCGGAAAAATGATACACACCATGTAAAATTTTATAATATTTATTGGTTTGTTTTCAAACAAAATCTATACTGCAATGAGCTAGAATAAACTTTTTGAGCTTATTATTTTTCTAGCTTTCAAACTGTTTTCATACAAAAGAATCTCAATAGATTGTAATAGGCTATAAATTGAAATAAAAACAACACAAGCTCTCCCAAATAAAAACATGTCAACCACAACAAATCATTCTACTAAAGTTCGTAATCTTTCTTTTCGCTGAAAAAAGGTTCAGTAATGACCCTGTACACGCATTTTATTGCTTACGTAAGGGAAACAAATGGTAAAGGTTTTTACCGTATATTTTATCTTCTACCCTATAAATTCTTGGTCAGCGGTTTTGAAATCAATTACATCCTGTGCGCTCTGTCTATCTGTTTATCTGTTTGCGAGGTACCGCTGTTCAAAGCACGAACATTTATCTCCTCCCCCTCGCTGCAAATTTTTTTTCCGTAAGCGGCCCAAGCCCTGATTTAGCGGCCCAAGACCTGAATTACCGGACCAAGACCTGGAAAACTTTGCGACTTTTGAAACTTGCTTTTTTGGAAAAAGAAGATGAACGAACCGTTATATTCCCATGGAAAAGTACTTCAATTTGATGATCTTCTAATGAATGTGTTCTACTAATTTTTTAGAGCTTTTTAGGCCAATAATTCAGGTCTGGGGCCACTATAAATTCTAAAATCATGGTAAAAAAGCAAGTCTCAAAAATTGCAAAGTTTCCCAGGTCTTGGACCGGTAATTCAGGTCTTGGGCCGCTAAATCAGGGCTTGGGCCGCTTACGGAAAAAAAATTTGCCCCCTCGCTCCTCCTCAGTGATAACATATGGTGATAAGCAGCCCGGCCGGGTACTAATAAGGTACCAAGCAACTAAGCCGGGGGGGGGGGTACTAGGGTTGTGAGCTGACAGGGGGTGCCGCCCGACTTTCGATCCTTAGACCCTTACCAGGACTAAAAAGGAGAAAACAAAGGAAATTTTTTTTACGACCCTTAATTGACCAATTGGGGGGGGGGTAAAAAGTAGAAATCTTCCATTTTCCTATCTCTCCGACCCTTAGGTGAACTGAAGGGTTGCACTGACCTCTGCTAGGCGAAAACCGCTTACACTACACTTACTACAGTTGACAAACCGGGGGGAGCCAAAGAATGGACTCTATTCCCGCGCGGCTTATCTTTAGTACATTCAGGAGAGGTCTAAATCGAACCTGGGTTCTAATACAACTCGAATGTCTCCTCAACACACAAACAAATTTATTTTTCTGGTCCCTCTAGTTAACAATCTTCCTTAACTTCCCGTGCGTGTTCGGGTTGACTCCATTGTATAAATGTTTTGAAAAAAGAGGGCCCAGAAAGATTTCATCAAAATCAACCTGGGGTACTTGGTTTGCGTGACGTAGTGACGCCTCTTCGTGAGACTTAATTTCTACGTTTATGGGTTTATGCGACAGTCAGTTTAAGACGAAAAAAAAGCCAGAAGCCGAAGGAAAAGGTTTTGTTTGTTGTTTTTTTTTTGCTGAAAAGAGGTAGTATTTAACTTTTCACATCATCATACACAAATTTTCCGACCCTGCCCTGAGAACGCTATTACTAGCGACCAGGGATTCCCGGTTGGATTGTAATGCATTCAGGCAAAAATAAATATGGCATAGGTATCCGCAAGCAATTAAGGTTGCTCTCATTGAGTTTCAAGCCCGAAGGGCTAGAGGCGAGACCCCCGGAAGGGAAATTCACTTATTTCCCATCCAGAAAACCCGCGCGTATAGTTTTCCTCCAAAACAAAGGAACCACTAGATACAATCCGTCGTCATGATTACGGCGCGTTCTTATATGCGTGCGTTTTGGATGGGAAATAAGTGGCTTCAATTTCTCTTGTCTCAAAAGGGTTAAAGTTTCGCCTCTAGCCCTTCGGGCCTGAAACTCAATCAATCACAATGGCTTCTCTTTCTCAGAGGTACAAAAACCATAATAAAAAGCCAGTCTCTTTTGTTTTAGGGTTCCAAAATCATAAAAGTGAAAAAGTGAAAAATTGACTCCTCCCTCCTGCTTGAGGTGAGAGTAAATACATGCCACTAGCTCCAGTCCCTTTTTGGAGAAAAACAAACAGAAACCATGTTCAATAGACCAATTTTCTTAAAATTATTTGAGGTATTTTCATGCTTCTATTATAGCTTCATCAACTTTGATGGGGTTTCAGAATATATTTATTCTTTTGTTGTTTTCATATAATTTTTGAAAACGAAAGTGAAAAAATTCCAATATGGCGATATCCTCTAGTCTATTTCACTGGACTCAGTGCCATCAAAATTATCAGGAAGCAAAGTTCACTCAGAAGTAGACTCTAGTCTATGGGACGTACCGATGTGGTGCGAATAATGCATCAATCATGGTAAAATCATTACTCATTGGGACCAAAAGGAGGTTTCTCTATGCGCCAAAAGACTTAAAGTTAAGACAACTTAAAGTTTGTCTCATAATATGTGGACACTTTAGTTTTTTCAGAATTTTCTCAGAACCTATTCATGCTATGTTAGAAAGTTATACACCGTTGGAAAAATATTTTGAAGGAGAAAAATCTAAAGGTAGAAGATTTTTGAAAAGTAGTAAAATGAAGATAGAAAATGCAGATTTTTCCTGCTGTTTTAAAAATCATGACATAAATGCGTTTGTTTCAATTATTTGAACCTTGCTGATTTTCATATCTTTAAAAAAAAAGTTACAGCCCTTTTAAGTAGGCCTGAAATGGCCAAATTACAAAAAAACAGCAAAAGTGACCAGGCAGAACTTTAAGACCTCGTACGCTCGGAAAAAGTTGACCAAATTTAATATTTTTTGATAATAAGTTTTGCCTGAAAAGGTTTATGATGACGTCATCACAAAACTTTCAACCTTTTATACCTCAGATTTCAGAATTTCACGCTCTTACCGCTGGGACCATCAGATTGTGAATATTTTCAAAAATTTAATTTTTTGCCCAGTCGCCTGATGACGTCATCTGGCAGGTGACAAAATTTAGTGTAACTGTTTAGTGTAACGTGTAAATATAGTCAAATCAGGCAAATTAGAGCAAAATAAGACTTCTTTTAACAGTTAAAATATTTCATAGCGTCTTCAGTGAAATTGAGGGACTGCTTATATCTTAACCCTATTCTTACTGGGGGGCTCTTACCTCCAATAAATTAGATAGATATGCCCTCCGATGCATCGGAATATGGGTCCTACCCGCGATGGAGTAGGAATCACAGCGCAAGCAGACATTGCAACCCTGCAGATGAGAGCTGCCGAGCCATGGTGTATACCACGACACTCGAACTAAGGAACGGATGTCCTCACAGGTGTAGAACCTCCTTAAGTGCCTCAGCGCATCAATTTCTGGAATATCTACCCATACTCTTGTATCAGAGTTATGGTACCAAATTCCCCTCACATGGCATGGGTTGACCCGGGCGAAGGAGCATTCACTTGCCAAGTGAATCATAGTGCCACGGTGGGTATCGAACTCGAACCTCCTGGACAGAAGTCAAGCACGATAACCACTATACCACTACGCCCTAATAAATTGTCTTCAGAATATAGGCAATAATTTTCAAATCTGTTTTTTACTTTAAAAATATCTTTCTTACAACCCCGGTAATCAATAAATAGAAAATTACAATGCAATTAAATTACATATTTTGACATAAATAGTGAAAAATTCATAACTTCGAAAAAATATATTTAACGTTTAAATATTTCAATGAAAATGGAAAAATATTGATTATTACTGTCTATATTGTTTGCTTGCTAAAGCGGGTCTTGGCTAGGCTAAGGTTTGTCATTTCGTAAGGAAAACTCAATCATGTATGATGTATACCCTCGTGGTTTGAACAATACAGGAAATTTACAATGTTTTGCACAATAAAGTTCGATCATCAAATTTAAGATGTACTAAGTGAATTTGTCACAATGAAAATACTGAACAAGGACTTTGTATACATTAGTTTGAGGAAATACGAAATAGTTAGAGAACGTAATGCCGATAGATGAATCATTGGTGGTTCCCGGGAATAGACGATATCGGCTTAACGTGAAAACTCAGATTTAACCTCCGAGAATTCCCCACAAGGCTTTGTGCGGAAAGATTTCACCAAAGCAAAGCATTGTGGGCAATTCTCGGAGGTCAAATCTGAGTTCTCACGTTAAGCCGATATCGTCTATTGGAACATCTCTTTAGTCTCTGTAAAGTTTTCACAACCAAATACACGCTTTTTTTTATAAGAATGGTGTAAATCCATTTCATCATGGATATTCTTAACTTTTTTGGGAAAATCATCCTAAAATATACTTACAGCATTCTTAGGTTAGGATCCTAATTCAGACTAGATTTAACATTTAGTACATACGTCTCAAAATTCCATGATGGTGATATTCTTAGCATATTCTTAATTTTTTGGCCATTCTCATCATGGACATTCTTATAAAGTGTATTCTTATAAAAAAAAAGCGTGTATGTTAGTTTATCATTTTTGGAGCTAATAAATTCTATTCATTATTTGGGAACACATTGATGATGGTATAAAGTTTCTACTAATATCGATTCAAGCATTTTGTATTTAATAAGTCTATAATATTCTAAAATAAAATACCATTTAAGTTATATTTGCTTTAATGTATTTGCCATTCAGGGTTGACCTATCCGGACATGCAACGTATCCGCATTAAAACTCAAGAATTTAACAGAAGACTCCGTCCGTATCGCAAGGAACATCAAAGTGCAATGTAAGATTCTAAATTGGAGAATTTGATAACGAACACTGATTGCAAGATCTTTGGCAATAGTGACAGGGCAAAAAGAGATTTTATTAATGATTTTATCAATGGTATTGATCACTTCACATCTCCGAAGTATATGTCAGAACAAGCCATAGATTGTCAAAACTACCTGATGTTTATGCTTTGCATAACAAATGCCTTGAGGGCATCCAACCTCATTAGCATTTCAATAGCTGATTTGCAAAATGCTGTACACGATAATGAATACGATGCAATGGTGATATCAAGCACTAAATATAAAACCTGCTTTATGGAAAGAAGGCAATTGTCTGCTCCGAAATGATTTTCTCACATTTGAACAAATTTGCTGTTCACTTCCGACCAAAGATAGCTAGCACCAACGATGCCGGCCTTCCACTCAACGAGAGATATTTGTTTCTATTGAGCAGCGTTAGAGAAAAGATGTCACACTCTACAATTTCTAATGGAATGACTAATTTATTCAAATAAGTGCCAGCATTAAAGAACAGGAAAAAGTAAGGATATTTCTGAAATTAATTCTTTTATTGGTCGGCCTTTTTTTAATACCATTCTATCCTGTGAGTGAATATACTTTATCTATTTAAGTATTTTTAGTGTTCAACTTATTAAACTTTCTCTAAATATTTATTTTTTTAGCTTGAGCCGTATCAGTCCAACGAAAATCAGGCACTCCATTGCATCCCATTTGACCGCTACAAGAAATGAACCTGTTGACAGCTTGGCTCACAATTTTATGAAGAACAGATCTAGCACAACGGCCAAGTTCTACATACAAACGTGGAATAACCGTGAGAATCTGCAGATGGCTATGTAATGTATTTGAGAAAGTCTTTAAAATATACTGGAAGGTAACAATAACCATTTTAAATATATCTTACTCTTCCTTACTCGGGTAAATTAATGCGTGTCCAAATTTTCGTTAATTTTTCGCACCCATCATCACCCATCCTAGCATAATAAATTTTAACTCCAGTTTGGCTATTGGTATAAACATGAAATTTGGACCAAAGTTGCATATCATTAAAAGAACATTTTTGCATAATCGTTTTTTTCAAATTTTGCTGACGTCAGCGTAATCAGCAAAATACGAAAATTTGCAATAAAGTGCAGACATGAGTAAAATTTCAAAAAAAATTTTTTTCAAAATGATCCTTTAATCATTTATTGTCTATAATTCTCACGGTTCTCCTTCGTTGCACTGCTGCCTGTCAAAAGATGATACACTTCTCATGTCAGTACTGCAACTTTAAAATTACGATTTCTTATAAATTGATTATTAGAATTAAATCTAAAATCTACTTGTTTTCAATTCAGATCTCAGCGTAGACGAACAGATTAACTTGACTCGAACGGACGAACAACAAAATGATCCTGAGGAAATGGAGGAAGAAGAATTTCAAACATGGTTCATTTTGCGGTCACTTAAGGGCTCTGACCATAGTCAGAAAAATTAATTTTAGTATCTGAACATAAGAGTTATGTTTTAGATTCTTTAACACTTTTAACAAAGAATTGCCTTTATAAATTGCTTTTTAATCAAACCCCTCAAGAGTAATTAAGAGCTTAATTGCAAAAATGACGTTATGAATTTTAAAAAGACGTTAATGATATGTTGCATCACCTTCTTTTATAAAAAGTGCTAAGTTTTAATGGGTAATTAACCTTTTTGTTTCGAACTTTTTTCAAACTGTCCGCAAAGAATTGAACTATTTTAGATTTTGCGGAAAATTTTTCTAAAAAGATGTGTCAAAAGTTATGACTGTTTTTTTAATCAAAATTCAGATGAAAAATGGATGAAAAACCACTATTTTGAAGATTTCGAGACAAAGAAGCATTTACAAAAATTTTCCGCAAAAATTTTCATTATTCGGTAAAATATGCACCATCTACCGCGAAAGTTTTTTCAAAATGTTTTTTCTTCGCCGAAGCTAAGCTCTTCAAAGTTGAAATACTCTTCCTCGCAAAAGTCTTCATTTTCTTCTTCATCCAATTTTTCCAATGCAATTTTTGAATTTTCAGATTCAGGAACAGTTTGTCTAACATTAAATGTATAACATGCCATAGTTTTGTTGGTTACATCAGTCAGAAAACACATTTTAAACACAGCAATTATGAAAAATTCACTATGGTCAGAGCCCTCAATCCAAAAGACACGTGTTCCATCATATATTATTGTCGTGATAAGATCAAAGATGAAAAACCAATTTCCAAAGCCACATGGGAAGACATCAAATCCGAGCACTGTCTGAAGTTGAATTGGAGGACTCATGTTTAAATCGCTTAAATCCATGAACTGTAAATTAAAAAAGGACAGTGACAAGAAATCTTTTAAGAAAGCATTGGAAATTTCTAGGAGGACGTGTTGTTATAAATAGAAAAATATATATATTTAACCTTTTGTGTTTGAATTTATCAAGTTTCTAACTCTGCTCAACATATCTAAAGCTTTTAACTCTTTTCAGAAAGAGAAAATAATAATGCATATTTGTTGGAAATTGTAATGTAATAGTTATCGGACAGTTGCGAGTACAATATGAGAAATATTTTACGAGTTCCGAGATTTTTCCGTACAATATTTTACGAGCCTTTAGGCGAGGAAAATATACGGAAAATCCGGAACGAGTGAAATATTTCCATATTGTACGAGCAAAGGACTGATAACTGGTTTATCGGTGACCCAAAAAATGCACTTTTTGTGTTGAAGGACGCTTTTGTAGCAAAGTGACGTTAGATTGCTTCTACCGCTACAATGCAACAACATCTTTTCGTCAATTTATATTTTTACATGTAAAATACAAGATATATTGTACTCTTTTTAACCAATCAGATTGCAGATATTTTTTGGATCGCCGATAATGTATCTTATTCATGTGGCGTACACTGTGCTATTGCTATTGGGTCTGCTTGTTCGTGAAATTTTAATCATGAAGTATAGAGCCAGGTACATCTCAAATTTTCTTCTTCTTTTGCCTTTTTTTTTAAAATGAGATGTTTCAATTTTGTAAATCTTTTTGGTACTATTTGTTCAGGCGAAGAAATCTAAACGATGACATTGAGGACGTTTGATCTACGGATGGTTTTGCGTTATATGGGCAGTAATTTTAGGATGAAATATTTATTTCATTATATACGAATTCGTGTTAAAGAAAACAATGTAGTAATTTAAATGATGACACTGAGGACGTTTGATCTACGGATGGTTTTGCGCTATGTGGGCAGTAATTTTAAGATGAAATATTTATTTTATGATATACAAATTCGTGGCAATTCGTAATTTTGGACAACCATCAATGTGTTACAGCATTTGAAAATTTAATATTTGATTGCTCAGGCCTGGTATTTAAAAATTTAGTCGAGTTTCTAAAGTTTACTTAAAACAGAATCACTCGAGAAATTATCGTACACCACCAAAAAGTCAAAAAAAACTCAAACAAGTGATACTTTTATGGACCTACCTGGTTATGCATTTAACACGTATATAATTGATATCTACGTGACGTGACCATTCAATCATTCAGAACACAAATAGTGACGATGGATCTATTAAAGTTAGTCGTTTGTTTCTTATAAAAAAAACACGTTTAGAAACCAAAATTTCATGCTCTTGAAATATTCTTTCATATTCAAGACTTCGTGAGCAAAAACAAACATCTCATCAAAAAATTTGGCTATGAACATTGATGTATGCTTATTAATAGTGATTCTTATAGATGCGTTTTTTTGAGCTCTTTTTTTACAAAAATCTGCTTGAGCCATCTTTTAAAAAAACAATGATCCAATATTTCACAAAGTCCAAAAAACCCTTGGCTTGGCCTGTTTTTAGCTGAAATTTACCCCAAACATTTGTTTCCAAAAATCGAGCTCCGTCACATTCGAGGGTTTATAGTTATCCATGTTTGTGCAAAAAATCATAAAGAATGAAAGAGCCAATCTCGAGAAAAGCTGATACGTAATTGAGAATGTGCTCATAAAAAAATATCGAATTTGGCCAGTTATTTTATAAAAACACGCCAATCAACCAAAATTCCATGTCTAAACACACATATTCTTCAAAAGTAAGCCCTCATGAGCAAAAAAAAAACATCTCATAAAAGAAACTGAGTAATTTGACTAAGAACATTGATGTATGCTTATTAATCTGTATTAATAGTGATTCTTATAGATAAACATGCGTTTTTTGAGCCAACAAAATATTTTTGCAAAAATCTGCTCGAGCCATCCTTTACCTATGATGGTGCCCTACTTTCATTCAAAAAATTAATGATACAATTTTTCACAAAGTCTAAAATACCCATTTTTTAGCCGTTTTTTGGCCCAAATTTGCCCTAAAAGTTTTTTCTTTGAAAATTGGGCTCCGTCACATTTTGGCCACCACCATTTTGCACCTGTGTACCAAAAATCAAAAGATTCCTACGATTTAATCCTGAGAAATATATATGACCTCCCTCAAGCTATATTGAATAGCGAAACCAACCTCTTTGCTGATGATACCTGTCTTCTTTCGTCTGACTCAAATTTGAATTCACTCGAAACCAAAGTGAACTCTGATCTAGTTTAACTTTCTTCTTGGCTTCGTGCGAATAAAATTTCTCTTAACACTGCGAAAACAGAGGTCATTTTGTTCAGAAGCAAACATAAATCTGTACCTTACTCTATAAATCTTTACCTTGAAGGACACGCCTTAAAATTCACAAAGCATGTCAAATATCTTGGTCTCATTCTAGATAAATTTCTAGCCTGGAATTTTCACTTTGATCAATTATCCACCAAGCTTAGAAGATCTAACTTATTGGAACTAATTTTCGCGGGTTTTAATTTTAGCGTTTTTCGTGGTTTTTCGTCAAAATCGCGATAATTTGATCCCGCGAAAAATTTTGAGAGCTGAAAACCGCGAAAATTAATTCCTGCGAAATACAAATTTTTCAAATTTCATCGAAAAATTTGAAAAATCCCTAGGAAAATGAAAGAAATTTGTCCAAAAAAGGGCAAAACCGCCAAAATTAAAACCTGCGAAAATTCCAGAATGGAAAAAACCGCGAAAATTAAAACCCGCGAAATGCAATTTTCCGGATATTTTTTTTCGACCGCGAAAATTAGTTCCCGCGAAAATTAGTTCCAATAAGGTAATAGTATTTTGAAAGTTCATCTCTACAAAACCTTGAAATTCACATACAATGACAATTAATATTTTTCAGGTTTTTCAATACATGTTTTTTTTTTTTATAAGCAAGTGTATGCCCCTTGGTCAGGCTCGTGTATGCTTAAGTTCTCAAAGTATCCAGGCATAGTTTATGCTTATTATATGCTTAAGAATCATGCTTATGATTCACCCCGAGCCAAGTTTTTAATGAAATTTCAGAAATTTTGTAAAATTTTGTTCAGATTTTGGGAGCAGTGGAATGTTAGCTAGCTGTGGAATGTCTTATTTTTTACTTGAACTCTATCAAACCTTTTTAAACAGATAAAAATGACCACTTGAAAAAGATTTTAGACTGACATATATGCTCATGTTATGCTTAGGAATTCTGCAAATCTGAGCCTTCATATGCTTATAAGCGTTATGCTTATACAAAAAAAAACAAGTAGTTGATGTCATATTTTTTTGTATGTATTGTTATTATTTTTTCCTTTTTATATTGTTTATTTATGGTTAGGTATGTAAACATTGTTTTTATTCTGATTGTTTAAGTTTAAATAGTTTTAATAACCCTTAAGATACCTCCCATAATGATATTCGACATGACCAGCTCACGCGACCAGGTGTTCATTCCATTTGATTAGACGGTACGTCTATTGGATGGACTCCTGGCCTGCATTCCTCCCCTAATTTATACAAACTTCAAATATGTAAATTTTTAATGATATGCAGGCGAATCTGGGCGAATTAATTACTTTGAATTGAATTCAATTGAAAAGTTGGTAACCGACGAACGAACAAACGAACGAACGAACGAACAAACACAGGTTAATTTATAGGACCTCCACCGGGGTAGGTCCAAAAAGTCAAAGTCAAAAATAGATAGTCAAAAAGTCAAAGAAAAAGTAACAAGCTAGATGCTGAATGGACCTACCTGATGATGAAAGTTAGATAGCAATGCGAGGAGAAAAATGAAAAAAATCAGTCAGAAAATATAGCGTTTAGCAAAAATGCATAACGCAAAAATTTCAACATTGATTGTTGATAAGGGAGAGGAAAGGGTTGTAAGGAAAAAATAAATAGAAAGTTGTGGTCGCAAAAATCAGTTTTATTGACAATTGAATCATGCTTGATGGCGAGCATTGTTATCTATAATGTTTTTGTGTGAAAAAATTGGAAATATAATGAAAAAATCCAATAGTTCCCGCTTCAAAATTCAATTTTATTGAAAATTGAAACATGCTGATGGTGGACATTGCTATTAATAATGTGTTTGAATGAAAAAACAACTATTTAAAAAGAAAAAGCCCAATGAAAACCCAGAAAACGGCGATTTCCGTCATATTTCAGGCATTTTCCGCCGGAAAAAATTTTTTCTCAAAAATCGGACTCGGTCATGTTTTGGGCATTGTTAATACGCATCTTTGTGCTAAAAATCAGAAAAAACTAATAATAAAATCTCGAGAAAATGCTAAAAAAACAGTAATTCCGGCATATTTCTGGCTTTTTCGGCCGGAAAAAAATGTTTGTCGAAAATCGGGCTCCGTCACATTTTAGGTATTATCATTTTGCATCAGTGTGCAAAATTTCATAAAAAATATAAAGTACAGCTCGAGAAAATTAAGAAATACTGTCTTTCCGGCGAAAATAGGTTGTTCCGGCGATTTTTAAATAGTTCCGGCTTCAAAAATCAATTTTAATGAAAATTGAAACATGCTTGATGGTGGGCATTGCTATTAATAATGTTTTTGAATGAAAAAAACAACCAATTATATGGAAAAAGTCCAATGAAAATCCAGAAAAACGGCGATTTCCGGCATATTTCCGGCATTTCCGGCCGGAAAAAAATTTTTCTCAAAAATCGGACTCGGCCAAGTTTTGGGCATTGCTAATACGCATCTTTGTGCAAAAAATCAGAAAAAACTAATGAGCCAATCTCGAGAAAAGCTGGTAACAGACGAACGAACGAACGGACGAACAGACAGAGGTTAATTCATAGGACCTCCACCGGGGCACCCGGAGGTAGGTCCAAAAAAGTAAAAAAAAGTCTTGAAAAAGTCAAAAAGTTTCTTGAATGGGCGGATGGGTGGAGAAGTTGGAGAGAAACATTAACATTAATTATGGACCCACTTAACATTTCATTCATTGTATACATCGTTACAAAGAAAGCCCCGATAGAAGTGGTTTTTGTGAGGAAAGGCATGGCTGACTGTTACATCGTTTTGACAATGGAACTTTCAGAATGAGATAAATTCTAATGTATCATTTTAATTTATTGTTGCTTATTGGTACTATTCTCAAACGATTTGTAATCAAATTAGTTTTTATCGATTTTCTGTGTCTTTCATTTTAGCTTTTTAATTGTTTTTATTACCTTTTATCACATGTAATTTTGTAGAATTTTGTATAAATAAGACACTCTGTAAGCTTTTTATTTGCTAGGCTGACGATGATTCAATAAAGTAATCGAAATATTCCTGAAAACGAATGTTTACTTTTCTTTGATTTTGAATTTCAAAATAAAATTGTTAATCTATGGATTGTACTTCATTTTATACGAGATAAATTCAATTTTTACTCTTCAAACATTTCATGAGATTTTGTTTATTTCCTTATCCCCATTTTCTTTTGACTTTTTTCAGGATGAACAACCAACAATTAAGAGCGAGGCACCAAAGAGATTTGCAGCTGATTGCAACGCTTCGAAGAGCAAGAAATCAATATCGAAATCGTAAGAACTTATTGTTATAAAGCCAGATTGTGTTCAATATTCTAATTTCTAAGGTTTACATAAATCTGATAATCAAGCCGGGTATAAAACAAGCTATGAAGCCATGGAGGCCTGACCAGGTACTTAATGGACCGTTTGCTGAGAATGTAAGTCTAATATAATATACAGCTGAGAGATAAATAAGGCTTTAACTTTAAATAATTAAAACTAGATAGTGATTTAGAACTGATTTCGAACGGGATAATTCAATCAACAAGCACACTACCACATTTGAGATCAAACCTGTCATTTTTCGGAAAGTTTTTATCTGTATCGAGCACAAAAAAATATTTAACGAGATTATTGAGCTTGTTCGAATGTATATACTTCAACTGGAGCTTTTTCTTTTTCGTTGTTTTTTTAATCTCAAGCTGTATGGTATTTATTTTGATTGGTGATTGCTCGTTGGTCATTGTTGTTGGTTCATCTTTCAATTTCAACATTTACAGAATAGATCGGAGAAGAGTAAAACGGGTGGCAAATGTATCAAGATGAGTTGTGAGAAAAACATTAACATTTAGCATGGTCCCACTTAACATTTCATTCATATACAGAGAAAGCCCCGATAGAAGTGGTTTTTGTGAGGAAATGCATGGCCGACTGTTACATCGTTTTAACAATGGAACTTTCAGAATAAGATAAATTCAATTTTTACTCTTCAAACATCTCATGAGATTTTTTCTATTTCCTTATCCCCATTTTCTTTTGACTTTTGTAGGATGAACAACCAACAGTTACGAGCACGCCATCAAAGAGATTTGCAACTAATTGCAACACTATGGAGAGCCAGAAACCAGTACCGTAATCTTATGGCTGATTGTTACATCGATTTGACAATGGAACCTTTAGGATGAGATAAGTTTAGTTTTTACTTCTTAAATATTTTCAAAACTTACACAATTCAACATATTTTTTATTTCTTTATGCCCTTTTTTGACTTCTGTAGACTGAACAACCAACAATTACGACGGAAAAGTCTACTCGAGAGGGTGTATCTAAAGAATCTTTTATTACTAAAAATACAAAAAGAACGACAAATTTCGCAATCCACAGCCCCGATCGAAAGTGACTGTGGCCTATACACGTCTACAGCAAATCAACCAGCTTCAGCAAGCAAGTCAACTTTTTTTCGATCTATAATATACGGCACCCCAAAAAACTTTTTCATAATTTAATCGCAAAATTGATAGTTGACACTGAAAGAAAGGAAAGGCAAATGTTAGCGATTTTAAAACAAGAGCAAAGAGGAAATTTTTTATAGAAATCAAAGATTCTCGTCAACATAGATAACAACGACAGATTCAGGATACTCAGGTTCAACAAAATAATGAAGAAGTGACGGCGAAGATATGCAGTAAAGAAGCATCGTTCAACGAAGAAAGAAATATTTCTTATGGCCGTGGTTATACCTTTCGCACATCCCACTATCAGCAATCTCCTCCACTTGCCGCATATACGGCCTGGTGCCATTAGGACAGCAAAATGGCCAAGATGGGGGCCTGACCAGGTACTTAATTGACCGTCTGCTGAGGATGTAAGGTAAGATTGCCTCGAATCTAGCAACAAATCAGCTCAACTCGCAATGCCCTTTGTCTTAGTATATGGTATGCAGCTGAGAAGAAATAAGGCTGTAACCTTAAAAATAATGTAAGTCTCTATTCCATAGGTTTAATTTTTCAGTTTTTACACTTTACTCTTTCATTAAATAAGCCAAACTTAGAAAAAGGGTTTATGGGGCTTAAAAATGTACAAATCACCTAGCAAACAAACAAAACACTCCTCCTGCTGCTCCTGAAATCCGACAGCCACCTGTTTTATACTACTGTACTGCTAATCAACAACATCAACACCACCAGAAACACCTATTTTTTACTACTGCACTGGTACTGCACGGGGAGGGGGGGTTCGAAAAAAATTAAAAATTAATAGACGGGGGGGAGGGGTCCTTTTAAGGTCCGGGGAGTTGGAAAATTTTCGAAAAATTAACAAGCGGGGGGGGGGCGTTTATTTGGCACATAAGAGTAATCAACAGCACAATGTTTATACGTCAGTTAGTCTTTATTCTTTTGAGTTAAATTTTTCAGTTTCTACTTTTTATCAAAATAGGCCAAATTTTAAAAATGCAAAATTTTGCAACGGCGAAGAAGATGCAACAAAGAGTGCCATTAGGACAACAAAATGGCCAAGATGGGGGCCTGGCCAGGTACCTAATTGACAGTTTGCTTTAAATGTTAACATTTATAAGCCATATGTGAAGAAATATTAAGCACTCTTTCAAACTATAAACCGTTTAACCATTCTCAAATTACTTCAAAAAGAGGGGTAAAAGAGTCTCAATATACAAATTGAATGACATTCAGTTTCAAAATTAACATCTCTTGTTTTAATATTTCAGCCAATCCCATTCGAAGACATTGATACCATCTTTATGAACGTCATATTCAGGAAGAGAGTAGGACAAAAAAAGATGGTTTTCAGAGGGAGATTCATCCCAATTCGAAAGGTAGAAACAAAGCAAGTTATTTCGGTTGTAAAGAGTGCTCCATGTCAACAAAAGGTCGAAGAGCTGTATCAATATCATAATTTTATTTGTCTTACACTTGATCTGTTTTACACTTGACAATCGTTCAGCGTGAAACTGACAGTAGTGTAATTTTTTACTGACAAATAAAATTATGATATTAATTCCAAAGGTATAAAGAAATGCTCGTATCTCGGGGTATCTGCAATAGCTTCCACTCCCCATTAGCAGCCGATATTTTCAGGTGCCAAAAGGCAAGGTCACCAGAAACTGTGTGACTTGCCTTTAATCTAGTAACAAACCGGCTCGACTCGTGAAGCCTTTAACTTGTCTTAGTATAATATGCAGCTGAGAAAAAATAAGGCTTTAGAACTTTTAATAAAATTCAAATTAGATAGTGATTTCGATCTTACGGGATAATTCAATCAACAACCACACAACCGCATATTCCGGATTTAATCTTAAATCTTTGTATCCTCTGCAAATCATTTTGATATGCACTTTAGCTCCAATAAACACAATTTATCCTGAGTCTGAACCTTAATGCCACTGTCTTACGGGGACATTCAAGTGCTTGGAAAAACCACATAACG
The DNA here is from genome assembly GCF_902728285.1 of Clytia hemisphaerica. Lineage (NCBI taxonomy): Eukaryota > Metazoa > Cnidaria > Hydrozoa > Leptothecata > Clytiidae > Clytia > Clytia hemisphaerica. Next base: position 85,355 of record NW_027103741.1, on the reverse strand, counting down.
TATGCAAAAGTTTTCTAAATATATAAGATCCTCTTGTATGCAGAGAAAGAGAAACTGGGATGACTGCATTTGATGAAAGACGTACACTTTTGCTGAACCCCTGCTGCCCCCTTCATTGTGTATGTACTATATGACCCCCCTATATCATCCTCCTGCATCAAACTTAGGGGGATTTACAATCTATTTAGACGACTTGAATCATCCTGATCCAGCCTGATCAATTATCAGTTATTGGTAGCAAATGAATTCTGAACTTATTTTCTCAATATGGTATACATGATCTTTTATCAAATATCTTCATTCCAGATGGACATATGTTCCTATTGGTGGCGGTAGTCATTCCATTCGCTCCTCCACAATTTGTCCAACCCCCTCCACCTGCTGCCTATATGGCCCAGATGGGGACCTGGCCAGGTATTTGATTGACCGTTTGATGAGGATGTAAGGTAAGATTGCCTTGAACTTGTCTTAGTATAATATACGCTTATTTTATAAGAATGTCTTCCATAAAAATATCTGGGTGAAAATTGGTCAAACCGTAAAAATACCATAAGAATACCCTCCAGGGTTTCAATCAGTCAATAAAAATAAAACTGTCATTTTTGAGACAGTGGGAAAACAAAAGTGACACAAATTAAATAACAAAAGTGTGTACTTGCTTTTGTGTATGTATTAGAAATTTTTCACCATTCATATAGCATATATATTTCTTTAGCCAATTAACTGAACTTTTAGCACTTTTAATCACTTTTAATCATAGCCTGTTAATCAGTGTTAATTACTTTTTTATATGTTTTACATAGAATTTGTTCAAATTTTTTATTCACACATCTGATGATCGTCTCTGGCGAGAAACAGTCTGTAATGTTTGATTTTTTTTAAGAAAAATAAATTTTGAGAAATTTCTCGCAAAAACCGCAAAATGGAGTTCCCCCAAAAATTACTTCCCTTGAGGTATTATAGAACAGATTTACAAATGATATAATGTCTCTCCTGATTCTTTAATATAGTTCACAACATCGAACAGCAGCTCATCAGCAGACATCTTGAGTTTTCGACGATTTTCATGTCTGATTGTAAATATTTTCTTAAAACAGATTATGAAAGGCATCCGAACTGATTGAACCCCAGTGAAGCAGCTCATCAACAGACCTAAGCTCAAGATCGAAGTTTTCGACGATTTTAAAGACTTTTAGAAACTCTTGTGTTCTTCGACTTATTATTATCCTATAAGAATGATATATTTTGATTGAAAATGTTTTGTTTAAAAATTGGCAATTTTACCGAATATTGATTTTGAGAAGGATAAATTTGAAGGTACATATTTTCTTAGAAGAGTGGCAATTTCACGGAACTTTAATTTTAAGAACGATATATTTTGATGGAAAATATTTTATACAGTAGACACTCGCTATTTGGAATCCTCAAGGGGAAAATTTTGTTCGAATTACAGAGAGCTCGAATAATAGGAAGTCACGATAATTTGAGATTTGAAGTTTTTTTTCATAAAAATTATCCTGATCCAATTTGATCAATAATCAGTTTGTTAGTTATTGGAATTAAATAAATTTTGAACTTGTTTTAAAATACGGTATACATGATCTTTATTAAATTCTAGATTGACAAATGTTCCGTTTGGTGGCGGTAGTAATACCTTTTGAGTCGTCAACAAAACACCACCAAAACAACCATGGCGTTTTAAACACCATACAGTACAATACGCTTTAAAAAACAAGCTAAAGGAACATTTCAAAAAAGATTCGTCCACAAAACGCCACCAAAACAACCATGGCGTTGCAAACATTGCCCGATTCGGAATGCTTTTAAAAACAAGCTAAAGGCACATCTGAAAAAGAGTCATCCGAGTACATACATAACGGAAAGGTGGCAACGAACTAACAAACCATTCCGTTTGGTGGCAGTAGTGATCCCCTTCGCACAACCCAATCACCAGCAGCCTCCTCCACCTGCTGCCTATATGGCCCTGGTGCAAATTGATCAGAATGGGAATTTTTTTAATTCATTAATCTTTATTCTCTGAGTTACTTTTTTCTGTTTTTACAATTTCATTATATTAGCCAAACTTAGAGAAATTATTTAACCCTATCTAGTCTGGAATCCTACCAAGTTTCATGACTTTCAGATCATTTTTCAAGATTTTATGACATGTTGTGGGGATGTTTTGCCCCCCCCTCCTAGATAACCATATTTTAAAAATGCACAGGCTAGATACATAGGGTTAACGAATGTGAATTGATGGAATGCAATTAATATGAAAAGGGTTTATCCATGATATGTTAACGAAGTAAACAAACAACACCCTCCTCCTGAATCACGAATTAACTAAACAATCCTTTCGTCGATATAAAATTCGGAACATAAACGGAACAAAAACACAAAATCACTTATGAGTTAATTTATAAACGTAATCGATCTTTCCCTCGTTAGACCATTGTTTTAACAGGGGTGGGTTTGGATACTTTAGGACTTTCTTAATTGTAGCACTATTATACAAGAAATTCATTCTTCTTTATTTTCTTTAACGATGCCAACCTTTTTATCATAAAATTAAATGCTTCGAAAATTATGACACTGCACACCTTTTTGACACATTTTCTTTAATTTCTGTTTTAAAAGCTATAAGACACGACCAAAGCAGCCATGGCAATGCAAACATTGCCCAGTCAAGTATGCCTTCAAGAACAAGTTAAAGGGTGCATCTGAAAAAGAATCATCCGTTGAAAAAGAGTCATGGCGTTGTAAACACTGCACGGTCCGATAGGCTTTCAAATACTAGTTGAGGGAACATTTGAAAAAGAATCGTCCAAAAAACACCACCAAAACAACCATGGCGTTGCAGACATTGCCCGATTCGGTATGCTTTCAGAAACAAGTTGAAGGAACATTTGAAAATGGTTCATCCATAAACTCGCTTACACCCGATTGCAACAAATCAACCAGCTGCAGAACGAAAGTTTACTGAAACATTACTTTCAAATTATCCTGAATAACTGGAAAATTTTACCATTAATACTTTTAGTTTTGTTTGTATGAATATTACAGGGTTCAAGTTAATTTATTTTTCCATCATAATGCTAAAATGACAATAAGTCTTATTACGGAAATAAGGGTAATGAGAAAATACTCACCAAGTGGGTCGAAGGTGTTCTTTATTACCTTTTAGATTTTTTACTCCCTTGATTATTCTTTTTCAAAAAAAAAAAGTATCGTTTGCTCAGAAAGGGGGTCAAAGCCAATTGTGATGAAAACCTACAATTTCGGATTTCACAAGAATTTCCATTTTTAGGACTTTTTCTTTGACTTTTTGACTTTTTTTTTACTTTTTGTAGAGGTGTACGATAATTTTTCGAGTGATTTATCCCTCGGTTCAACATATCTAAAGCTTTTAAGAAAAAGAAAATAATAATGCATATTTGTTGGAAATTGATATTGTATCTTCATGTGGTGTACACTGTGCTATTGCTATTGGGTCTGCTTGTTCGTGAAATTTTAATCATGAAGTATAGAGCCAGGCGCGGAAATCTAAATGATGGCATTGAGGACGTTTGAATAAAGTATCCGTAGAGTTACGGGTGGCTTTGTGTTATGTGGGCACTAATTTTAGGATGAAATATTATTTTATGATATACAAATTCGTGGCAATTTGTTATTTCGGACAACCATCAATGTGCTACAGCATTTGAAAATTTAATATTTGATTGCTCAGGCCTGAGATTTAAAAATTTAGTCGAGTTTCTAAAGTTTACTTAAAACAGAATCACTCGAGAAATTGTCGTACACCACAAAAAAGTCAAAAAAAAGTCAAACAAGTGATACTTTTATGGACCTACCTTGTTATGCATTTAACACTAATTGATATCTACGTGACGCGACCATTAAACAATCATTCAGAACACAAATAGTGACGATGTATTAAAATTAGTTGTTTGTTTCTTATAAAAACGTTTAGAAACCAAAATTTCATGCTCTTGAAATATTCTTTCATATTCAAGACTTCGTGATCAAAAACAAACATCTACCTCATCAAAAAATTTGGATAAGAACATTGATGTATGCTTATCAATAGTGATTCTTATAGATAAAATGCGTTTTTTGAGCTGAAAAATTTTTTTTAACAAAAATCTGCTTGACCCATCTTTTAAAAAAACAATGATCCAATAAAAAACCTTTTTTTTGGCTGTTTTTTAGCTGAAATTTACCCAAAAATTTGTTTCCAAAAATCGAGCTCCGTCACATTCGAGGGTTTATGTGCAAAAAATCATAAAGAATGAAAGAGCCAATCTCGAGAAAAGCTAATACCTAAGTAATTGATATGCTTATAAAAAAATATCGAAATTGGCCCGTTATTTTATAAAAACTTGCCAACCAACCAAAATTCCATGTCTAAACACACATATTCTTTAAAAGTAAGCCCTCATGAGCAAAAAAAAACATCTATTTCATGAGAAAAATTTAGTAATTTGACTAAGAACATTGATGTATGCTTATTAATAGTGATTCTTATAGATAACCATGCGTTTTTTGAGCCAACTAATCTTTTTTGCAAAAATCTGTTTGAGCCATCTTTTACCTATGATGGTACCCTACTTTCATGCAAAAATATTGGAAAAATTTATGATCCAATATTTCACAAAGTCCAAAACATATGATAATTGATTTGTCGAGTCACCTGAGAAATATCCAGTGAAAAGAGCGCAAAATCTTTATCGGCTCTGCGAAGGGAAATCGAGTAAAAAGGAAGCTACTATATGATTTTAAAAGTTCAAAAGTTTAAAAGTTTAAAAATGTAAAGACCATCGCAAATTCAAATTAAAAATCAAATTCAAAGTAAGTCATTGGATATAGTGCCGTGTGTTGAGTTTTTTTTTCAAAGAAGGATTTTGCCATTTAGTTATGTTGGTGAATCATATCAGGAGATTTATATCTTTCATCAATTAACGAGCTTTCCCAAATATTGACCCTTTTTTTTCCCATGGGACCCCATTACCCCTCCCAACGATTTCAAAAATAAAGAAAGTTATTCACTCTTGCGAAAAGCATAAGCGTCATAAGCGACGGCAAAGATGATGCAACAAAGAGGCTATGAACGGCGAAGAAAAAGAAATGAATATTATAGGGGCAGTGGTTTTACCTTTCGCACCAATCACCTCCACTTGCCGCATATATGGCCCCCGGTGCCATTAGGACAGCAAAATGGCCAAGATGGGTGCCTGCAGTGATCGCTACACAACGAACGCCAGTTTTATACTACTGTACTGGTGATCAACAGCACATTGTTTATACATAAGTCAGTCTTTATTCCTTAGAGTTAAATTTTTTCAGTTTCTACCTTTTATTAAAATAAGCCAAATTCAAAAAATGCAAAATTTTGCGATTAGGATGCAACAAAGAGGACATTAGGGCAGCAAAATGGCCAAGATGGGGGCCTGGCCAGGTACCTAATTGACAGTTTACTATAAATGTTAACATTTATTAGTCATATGTAAAGAAATATTGAGCACTCTTTCAAACTATAAACCGTTTAACCATTCTCAAATTACCTCAAAAAAAGGGGTAAAAGAGTCTCATTATTGAATGACATTCAGTTTCAAAATCAACATCTCTTCTTTTAATATTTCAGCCAATCCCATTCGAAGACATTAATACCATTTTTATGAACGTCATCTTTAGGAAAAGATCAGGGCAACAAGAACAAGTTTTCAGAGGGAGACTCATCCCAATTCAAAAGGTAGAAACAAAGCAAGTTATTTCGGTTATAAAGAGTGCTCGATGTCAACAAAAAGTCGAAGAGCTGTATCGATATCATCATTTTATTTGTCTTACACTCGATTTGTTTTACACTTGACAATCGTTCAGTGTGAAACTGGCAGTAGTGTAATTTTTTACTGACAAATAAAGTTATGATATTTATTCGAAAGTCTAAAGAAATGCTTGTATCTTGGAGTATCTGCAATAGCTTCCACTCCCCATTAGTAGCCGATATTTTCAGGGGCCCAAAGGTAAGGTCACCAGAAACGTGTGTGACTTGCCTTTAATCTAGTAACAAACCGGCTCAACTCGTGAAGCCTTAACTTGTCTTAGTATAATATGCAGCTGAGAGAAAATAAGGCTGTAACTTTTAATAGAATTCAAATTTGATAGTGATTTCGATCTTACGGGATAATTCAATCAACAACCACACAACCGCATATTCTGGATTTTATCGTACGTCTTTGTCTCCTCTGCAAATCATTTTGATATGTACTTTAGCTCCAATAAACACAAATTATCCTTCAGATTGAGTTTTTGAATTTAATGCCACTGTCTTACGGGGACATTCAAGTGCTTGGAAAAACCACATAACGCATGCAAAAGTTTTCTAAATATTTAAGATCCCTTTGTATGCAGAGAAAGGAAAAGGAATGACTGCATTTGATGAAAGACGTACACTTTAGCTGAACCCCCGCTGCCCCCTTCATTGTGTATGTACTATATGACCCCCCTATATCATCCTCCTGCATCAAACTTAGGGGATTTAGAATCTATTTAGACGACTTGAATCATCCTGATCCAGCCTGACCTATTATCAGTTATTGGTAGCAAATGAATTCTGAACTTATTTTCTCGACATGTTATGCATGATCTTTTATCAAATATCTTCATTCCAGATGGACAAATGTTCCTATTGGTCGCAGTTGTTGTCCCGTTCACCCTCCGCACTTTGTGCAGACTCCTCAAACTGCTCCCTATATGGCCCCCGTGCCATTAGGGCAGCAAAACTGCCAGGATAGGATGTAAGGTAAAATTGTCTTGAATTTAGCAACAAATCAGCTCAACTCACAGTGCTTTGTCTTAGTATAATATACGCTTTTTTATAAGTATGTCTTCCATAAAAATATCAGGGTGAAAATTGGTCAAACCGTAAAAATACCATAAGAATACCCTCCAGGGTTTGTTTTAATCAGTCAATAAAAATAAAACTATCAATTTTGAGAAAAGGGAAAACAAAAGTGACACAAATTAATTACCAAAAGAGTGTACTTTCTTTTGTGTATGTATTAGATATTTTTCTCTTTTACCATTCTTTTACCATTCATATAGCATATATATTTTCTTAGCCAATTAACTGAACTTTTAGCACTTTCAATCACTTTTAATCATAGCCTGTTAATCAGTGTTAATTACTTTTTTATATGTTTTACATAGAATTTGTTCAAATTTTTTATTCACACATCTGATGATCGTCTCTGGCGAGAAACAGTCTGTAATGTTTTGATTTTTTTTTAAGGAAAATAAATTTTGAGAAATTTTTCTCTGAAATAATTAAGAATATTCAACCTCATTTTTGGCAATTTCTCGCAAAAACCGCAAAATGGAGTTCCCCCAAAAATTAAAAAAACATATCATGGGTTCTTCGAGTTGGTGGGGCGTTAAGACGGGCAAAAATCTATGACTACGTCATCAAAAACACCTGTGCGCTCCTCAGCATAGACAAAGAACCTTCCGAAACGGATTAAACGGACATGCGGAAAAACGAACTAGCGGAAAAACGAACAAGCGGAAAAAGTGGCCAGAGAGCCAGAGTCGTCGGGCATGTGCCGATCTATTCTACTTTTTCACAACTCCAAAACTGACCAGCCGGATAGGATTTTAACTATTTTTATTTTTGTTCCTGAAATAGAATTTCTTATCTAAGCATTATAAGCACGGTCTGGTTGGTTCGGAGCTCTGTGTCACCGGATCACACCTCATTTCGACTAAAGGAAGCTGAAGTTTACTATTTTAACAGACCGTCTCAGCGGCGGATTTTTGTGAGGAAAAGTGAGCCCCTCCACAGGATTGGGAGAGAGCTTGGCCTAAGTCAAACTCTATTACCCACAACGCACGCTTCCCTTAAGGTATTATAGAGCAGATTTACAAATGATATAATGTCTCTCTTGATACTTTATTATAGTTCACAACATCGAACAGCAGCTCATCAGCAGACATCTTGAGTTTTCAACGATTTTCATGTTTGATTGTAAATATTTTCTTAAAACAGATTATGAAAGGCATCCGAACCGATTGAACCCCAGTGAAGCCAGGCCAGTATCACAACCCGATTCTACAAAATACGTAGTTCTGTAAATTCTAGAATCTACAAAATGTGTAGATTCTGTATTATCAGAAACTACATAATATGTAGATTTCAAAATCTACATAATATGTATATCCTAGAAGATTCTAATAGTGACGTAATGTTTTAAAACAAGCCAAAATCACTCCAGAATCAACCAAATAAGTAGAAGTGTCAAAGATGCTAATTATGTGCGTGCTCAAATTAAATTCAAGCTCCAACCCTAACCCTAACTGTCTAGATAGTCATTTTCCCGGGATTACGCCATCCACAACCCCAACCAAAAAGTGACTGAACCACCCTTAGCGATTCATCCTTTATATTCTAAGAACGCTAAATAACTCATTGTGGTTTATACAATATAGACCTATATGTGGAGCAATACTCCATCTTTTCCGGTTCTACAAAATACGTAGAAATTCTAGAAACTACAGAATATGTAGATTCTGTGCTATCAGAAACTACATATATTGTAGATTTCAACCAATTGACAGAACTACATATATTGTAGAACCGGGTGTGATGATGTGTTGGTGAAGCAGCTCATCAACAGACCTAAGCTCAAGATCGAAGTTTTCGACGATTTTAAAGACTTTTAGCAACTCTTGTGTTCTTCGACTTATTATTATCTATAAGAATGATATATTTTGATTGAAAATGTTTTGTTTAAAAATTGGCAATTTTACCGAATATTGATTTTGAGAAGGATAAATTTGAAGGTACATATTTTCTTAGAAGAGTGGCAATTTCACGGAACTTTAATTTTAAGAACGATATTTTGATGGAAAATATTTTATACAGTAGACACTCGCTATTTGGAATCCTCAAGGGGAAAATTTTGTTCGAATTACAGAGAGTTCGAATAATAGGAAGTCACGATAATTTGAGATTTGAAGTTTTTTCACATAAAAATTATCCTGATCCAACCTGATCAATTATCAGTTTGTTAGTTATTGGAAGTGAATAAATTTTGAACTTGTTTTAAAATACGGTATACATGATTTTTATTAAATTCTAGATTGACAAATGTTCCGTTTGGTGGCGGTAGTAATACCTTACAGTCCAATACGCTTTCAAAAACAAGCTAAAGGAACATGTCAAAAAAAATTCGTCCACAAAACGCCACCAAAACAACCATGGCGTTGCAAACATTGCCCGATTCGGAATGCTTTTAAAAACAAGCTAAAGGCACATCTGAAAAAGAGTCATCCGGGTACATACATAACGGAAAGGTGGCAACGAACTAACAAACTATTCCGTTTGGTGGCAGTAGTGATCCCCTTCGCACAACCCAATCATCAGCAGCCTCGTCCACCTGCTGCCTATATGGCCCTCGTGCAAATTGGTCAGAATGGGAAATTTTTTAATTCATTCATCTTTATTCTCTTAGTTACTTTTTTCTGTTTTTACAATTTCATTATAATAGCCAAACTTAGAAAAAGGGTTTATGGGGCTTAAAAATGTACAAATCACCTAGCAAACAAACAAAACACTCCTCCTGCTGCTCCTGAAATCCAACAGCCACCTGTTTTATACTACTGTACTGCTGATCAACAACATCAGCACCACCAGAAACACCTATTTTTTACTACTGCACTGGTACTCTTAGGTGCCAAATAAACGGGGGGGGGGGTTCGAAACGAAAAAAATTAAAAATTATAGACGGGGGGGGGTTGGAAAATTTTCGACAAATTAACAAGCGGGGGGGGGGCGTTTATTTGGCACATAAGAGTAATCAACAGCACAATGTTTATACGTCAGTCAGTCTTTATTCCCTAGAGTTTTTTCAGTTTCTACTTTTTACTAAAATAAGCCAAATTTAAAAGATGCAAAATTTTTCGATTAGGATGCAACAAAGAGTGCCATTAGGGCAGCAAAATGGCCAAGATTGGGGCCTGGCCAGGTACCTAATTGACAATTTACTATAAATGTTAACATTTATAAGCCATATGTAAAGAAATTTTGAGCACTCTTTAAAACTATAAACCGTTTAACCATTTTCAAATTACCTCAAAAAGAGGGGAAATAGAGTCTCAATATTGAATGACATTCAGTTTCAAAATTAACATCTCTTCTTTTAATATGTCAGCCAATTCCATTCGAAGACATTAATACCATCTTTATGAACGTCATATTCAGGAAGAGAGTAGGACAACAAAAGATGGTTTTCAGAGTGAGACTCATCCTGATTCGAAAGGTAGAAACAAAGCAAGTTATTTCGGTTGTAAAGAGTGCTCGATGCCAACAAAAAGTCGAAGAGCTGTATCAATATCATAACACTTGACAATCATTCAGCGTGAAACTGACAGTAGTGTAATTTTTACTGACAAATAAAATTCGCGTTTACGAATCGCTTAAGTCCATGAAACGTAAATTAAAAAAGGACAGTGACAAGAAATCTTTTAAGAAAGCATTGGAAATTTCTAGGAAGACGTGTTGTTATGAATGGAAAAATGTGTATATTTAACCTTTTGTGTTTGAATTTAGCAATTTTCTGACTCTGTTCAACATATCTAAAGCTTAACTCTTTTCAGAGAAAGAAAATAATGCATATTTGTTGGAAATTGATATTGTATCTTCATGTGGCGTGCACTGTGCTATTGATATTGGGTCTGTTAATTCGTGATATTTTGAAGTATAGAGCAAGGTACATCTCAAAATTTCTTCTTCTTTTGCCTTTTTTATAATTAGATGTTTCAATTTTGTAAATCCTTTTGGTACTATTTGTTCAGGCGAAGAAATCTAAATGATGACATTGAGGACGTTTGATCTACGGATGGTTTTGCGTTATGTGGGCAGTAATTTTAGGATGAAATATTTATTTTATGATATACAAATTCGTGTTAAAGAAAACAATGTAGTAATTTAAATGATGACACTGAGGACGTTTGATCTACGGATGGCTTTGTGTTATGTGGGCAGTAATTTTAAGATGAAATATTTATTTTATGATATACAAATTCGTGTTAAAGAAAACAATGTAGTAATTTAAATGATGACACTGAGGACGTTTGATCTACGGATGGTTTTGCGCTATGTGGGCAGTAATTTTAGGATGAAATATTTATTTTATGATATACGAATTCGTGTTAAAGAAAACAATGTAGTAATTTAAATGATGACACTGAGGACGTTTGATCTACGGATGGTTTTGCGCTATGTGGGCAGTAATTTTAGGATGAAATATTTATTTCATTATATACGAATTCGTGTTAAAGAAAACAATGTAGTAATTTAAATGATGACACTGAAGACGTTTGATCTACGGATGGCTTTGTGTTATGTGGGCAGTAATTTTAAGATGAAATATTTATTTATGATATACAAATTCGTGTTAAAGAAAACAATGTAGTAATTTAAATGATGACACTGAGGACGTTTGATCTACGGATGGTTTTGCGCTATGTGGGCAGTAATTTTAGGATGAAATATTTATTTTATGATATACGAATTCGTGTTAAAGAAAACAATGTAGTAATTTAAATGATGACACTGAGGACGTTTGATCTACGGATGGCTTTGCGTTATGTGGGCAGTAATTTTAGGATGAAATATTTATTTTATGATATACAAATTCGTGTTAAAGAAAACAATGTAGTAATTTAAATGATGACACTGAAGACGTTTGATCTACGGATGGCTTTGTGTTATGTGGGCAGTAATTTTAAGATGAAATGAAATATTTATTTATGATATACAAATTCGTGTTAAAGAAAACAATGTAGTAATTTAAATGATGACACTGAGGACGTTTGATCTACGGATGGTTTTGCGCTATGTGGGCAGTAATTTTAGGATGAAATATTTATTTTATGATATACGAATTCGTGTTAAAGAAAACAATGTAGTAATTTAAATGATGACACTGAGGACGTTTGATCTACGGATGGCTTTGCGTTATGTGGGCAGTAATTTTAGGATGAAATATTTATTTTATGATATACAAATTCGTGTTAAAGAAAAGAAAACAATGTAGTAATTTAAATGATGACACTGAAGACGTTTGATCTACGGATGGCTTTGTGTTATGTGGGCAGTAATTTTAGGATGAAATATTTATTTCATTATATACGAATTCGTGTTAAAGAAAACAATGTAGTAATTTAAATGATGACACTGAGGACGTTTGATCTACGGATGTATACAAATTCGTGGCAATTCGTTATTTTGGACAACCATCAATGTGTTACAGCATTTGAAAATTTGAAATTTGATTGCTCAGGTGTAATACTTAAAAAATTAGTCGAGTTTCTAAAGTTTACTTAAAACAAAATCACTTGAGAAATTATCGCAAAAGTCAAAAGTCACTTATTTACTATAACATTATACAGAATCAACACACACCCGTCTAATTTTTGTAGACACACTTCAGGATCACACTTTTGAATTTTAGTATGCTATATTTCAGGATTCCAGTGTTATGGAAATAAACACTATAACATAATAACACTAATTTTTCCTCCCTTTTCTATTGCTTTGAAAAAAGTACAGCGTCTTTATTTCGTCCAATTTTTTAAATTGGCCTTTAATGTACTTAAATCAAAGAAATAACAAGTGGGGTTGACGAAATAATTGACAACGATTAAATTGTTTAGTAATCGGTCGCCTAATGAATATAACTTTTGTAGAAAAATTTTCAGATTTTGTCGCCATTTGCTTGGTTCTTTAACACTCAAAAGAAACCCAAAAGATTAAAGCGTGTTATAAGAAGCTATAAAGCTTCTAAAAATATTCTATAAAGCTTCCTCTTATAAAAAGACAGCTACAGCTATGCAAAATAAACAAAATAAACCAAAACGTGTTATGTAAAACACATCCAACTCTTTGGATGTGACCAGTTCGAATTTCAAGGGAAGGCATTTTTTCGAATTACAGAGAGAATTTTGACCCACGCAAAAATTTTGACCCACGCAAAAAATAATGACCCACGCAAAAAATATGACCCACGCACAAAATATGACCCACGCAAAAAATAATGACCCACGCAAAAATTTTGACCCACGCAAAAAATTTAACCCACGCAAAAAATATGACCCACGCAAAAAATTTGACCCACGCGAAATTTTGACCCACGCAAAAAATTCTTTGACCCACGCACCCACGCAAAAAAATGACCCACGCAAAAATATCGACCCACGCACCCACGCAACCCACGCAATTTAGCAGACTCAGAAAAAGTCAAACCGTAAAAAACGTCTTGAAAAGTCAAAAAGTTTCTTGAATGGGCGGATGGGTGGAGAAGTTGGAGAGAAACATTAACATTAATTATGGACCCACTTAACATGTCATTCATTGTATACATCGTTACAAAGAAAGCCCCGATTGAAGTGGTTTTTGTGAGGAAAGGCATGGCTGACTATTATATCGTTTTGACAATGGAACTTTCAGAATGAGATATATTCAATTTTTGCTCTTCAAACATCTCTTTTTTATTTCCTTATCCCCATTTTCTTTCGAATTTTGTAGGCAGGATGAACAACCAACAATTACGAGCAAGACACCAAAGAGACTTGCAATTAATTGCCACCCTAAGGAGAGCCAGAAACCAATATCGAAATCTTATGGCTGATTGTTACATCGATTTTACAATGGAACCTTTAGATAAGTTTAGTTTTTACTTCTTAAATATTTTCAAAACTTACACAATTCAACATATTTTTAATTTCTTTATGCCCTTTTTTGACTTTTGTAGACTGAACAACCAACAATTAGGACGGAAAAGTCTACTCGAGAGGGTGTATCTAAAGAATCTTTTTTACTAAAAATAGACAAAAAGAACGACAAATTTCGCCATCCACAGCCCCGATCGAAAGTGACTGTGGCCTATACACGTCTACAGAAAATCAACCAGCTTCAGCAAGTAAGTCGACTTTTTTTCGATCTATAATATACGGCACCCCAAAAAAGATTGATAGTTGACACTGAAAGAAAGGAAAGGCAAATGTTAGCGATTTTAAAACAAGAGCAAAGAGGAAAATTTTTTATAAGAAATCAAAGATTCTCGTCAACATAGATAACAACGACAGATTCAGGATACTCAGGTTCAACAAAATAATGAAGAAGTGACGGCGAAGATATGCAGTAAAGAGACATCGTTTGACGAAGAAAGAAATATTTCTTATGGCCGTGGTTATGCCTTTCGCACATCCCACTAGCAGCAATCTCCACCACTTGCCGCATATACGGCCCGGTGCCATCAGGACAGCAAAATGGCCAAGATGGGGGCCTGACCAGGTATATCATTGACCGTCTGCTGAGGATGTAAGGTAAGATTGCCTTGAATCTAGCAACAAATCAGCTCAACTCGCGATGCCTTTTGTCTTAGTATATAGTATGCAGCTGAGAGGAAATAAGGCTGTAACCTTAAAATTAATGTAAGTCTCTATTCAATAGGTTTAATTTTTCGGTTTTTACACTTTACTCTTTCATTAAATAAGCCAACTTAGAAAAAAGGTTTATGGGGTTTAAAAATGTACAAATCACCTAGCAAACAAACAAAACACTCCTGCTGCTCCTGAAATCCGACATCCACCTGTTTTATACTACTGTACTGCTGATCAACAACATCAACACCACAAGAAACACTGAATATTGAATGACATTCAGTTTCAAAATTAACATATCTTCTTTTAATATTCCAGCCAATCCCATTTGAAGACATTAATACCATCTTTATGAACGTCGTCTTCAGGAAGAGAATAGGACAACAAAAGATGGTTTTCAGAGTGAGACTCATCCCAATTCGAAAGGATAGAAACAAAGCAAGTTATTTCGGTTGTAAAGAGTGCTCGATGTCAACAAAAAGTCGAAGAGCTGTATCAATATCATAATTTTATTTGTCTTACACTTGATTTGTTTTACACTTGACAATCGTTCAGCGTGAAACTGACAGTAGTGTAATTTTTTACTGACAAATAAAATTATGATATTAATTCGAAAGGTACAAAGAAATGCTCGTATCTCGGGGTATCTGCAATAGCTTCCACTCCCCATTAGCAGCCGATATTTTCAGGGGCCAAAAGGTACATGGTCACCAGAAACTGTGTGACTTGCCTTTAATCTAGTAACAAACCGGCTCGACTCGTGAAGCCTTTAACTTGTAGGATGAACAACCAAGAGTTACGTGCTCAGTAGCGGCCTGGCTTAAATTTCTTGGTGGTGCAAACTATGAAACTGGCGCCCCTGGTGTTTTTGTCCTTATTTGCGCCCTCCATCATTAAGTGAAAATATTAAACTGTAAGAGCAGTGACTGTTTGAAAGTAACGCCCCTAATCTTTGAAATGGAAATTTTATACCTGGTAAGTCGATTTAGTCTACATTTTTGCTTTCTAAAACTGTTATCAGAAAAATTACCAGATAATATTTAAACTTTCGCACCACTGGCCTTACTTTACTCTCTACTAAAGATCAATGGCTAGATAGTGATTTAGAACTGATTTCGAACGGGATAATTCAATCAACAAGCACACAACCACATTATAATTTGAGATCGAACCTGTCATTTTTCGGAAAGTTTTTATCTGTATCGAGCACAAAAAAATATTTAACGAGATTATTGAACATGTTCGAATACATATACATCAACTGGAGCTTTTTCTTTTTCGTTGTTTTTTTAATCTCAAGCTGTATGGTATTTATTTTGATTGGTGATTGTTCGTTGGTCATTGTTGTTGGTTCATCTTTCATCAATTTCAACATTTACAGAATAGATCGGAGAAGAGTAAAACGGGTGGCAAATGTATCAATATGAGTTGTGAGAAAAACATTAACATTTAGCATGGTCCCACTTAACATTTCATTCATTGTATACAGAGAAAGCCCCGATAGAAGTGGTTTTTGTGAGGAAATGCATGGCCGACTGTTACATCGTTTTAACAATGGAACTTTCAGAATGAGATAAATTAAATTTTTACTCTTCAAACATCTCATGGGATTTTTTTTATTTCCTTATCCCCATTTTCTTTTGAATTTTGTAGGCAGGATGAACAACCAACAATTACGAGCACGCCATCAAAGAGATGTGCAACTAATTGCAACCCTTAGGAGAGCCAGAAACCAGTACCATAATCTTATGGCTGATTGTTACATCGATTTTACAATGGAACCTTTAGGATGAGATAAGTTTAGTTTTTACTTCTTAAATATTTTCAAAACTTACACAATTCAACATATTTTTAATTTCTTTATGCCCTTTTTTGACATTTGTTGACTGAACAACCAACAGTTACAAAGGAAAAGTCTACTCGAGAGGGTGTATCTAAAGAATCTTTTATTACTAAAAATAGACAAAAAGAACGACAAATTTCGCCATCCACAGCCCCGATCGAAAGTGACTGTGGCCTATACACGTCTACAGAAAATCAACCAGCTTCAGCAAGTAAGTCGACTTTTTTTCGATCTATAATATACGGCACCCCAAAAAACTTTTTCATAATTTAATCGCAAGATTGATAGTTGACACTGAAAGAAAGGAAAGGCAAATGTTAGCGATTTTAAAACAAGAGCAAAGAGGAAAATTTTTTATAAGAAATCAAAGATTCTCGTCAACATAGATAACAACGACAGATTCAGGATACTCAGGTTCAACAAAATAATGAAGAAGTGACGGCGAAGATATGCAGTAAAGAGACATCGTTTGACGAAGAAAGAAATATTTCTTATGGCCGTGGTTATGCCTTTCGCACATCCCACTAGCAGCAATCTCCACCACTTGCCGCATATACGGCCCGGTGCCATCAGGACAGCAAAATGGCCAAGATGGGGGCCTGACCAGGTATATCATTGACCGTCTGCTGAGGATGTAAGGTAAGATTGCCTTGAATCTAGCAACAAATCAGCTCAACTCGCGATGCCTTTTGTCTTAGTATATAGTATGCAGCTGAGAGGAAATAAGGCTGTAACTTAAAAAAATAATGTAAGTCTCTATTCCATAGGTTTAATTTTTCGGTTTTTACACTTTACTCTGTCATTAAATAAGCTAAACTTAGAAAAAAGGTTTATGGGGTTTAAAAATGTACAAATCACTTAACAAACAAACAAAACACTCCTGCTGCTGCTCCTGAAATCCGACAGCCACCTGTTTTATACTACTGTACTGGTAATCAACAACATCAACACCACGCGTTTATTTGGCACATAAGAGTAATCAACAGCACAATGTTTATACGTCAGTTAGTCTTTATTCTTTAGAGTTAAATTTTTCAGTTTCTACTTTTTATCAAAATAAACCAAATTTTAAAAATGCAAAATTTTGCAACGGCGAAGAAGATGCAACAAAGAGTGCCATTAGGACAACAAATTGGCCAAGATGGGGGCCTGGCCAGGTACCTAATTGACAGTTTACTATAAATGTTAACATTTATAAGCCATATGTAAAGAAATATTAAGCACTCTTTCAAACTATAAACCGTTTAACCATACTCAAATTACTTCAAAAAGAGGGGTAAAAGAGTCTCAATATTGAATGACATTCAGTTTCAAAATTAACATCTCTTCTTTTAATATTTCAGCCAATCCGATTCGAAGACATAGATACGATCTTTATGAACGTCGTGTTCAGGAAGAGAGTGGGGCAACAAGAGATGGTTTTCAGAGGGAGCCTCATCCTAATTCGAAAGGTATAAAGAAATGCTCGTATCTCGGGGTATCTGCAATAGCTTCCACTTCCCATTAGCAGCCAATATTTTCAGGTGCCAAAAGGCAAGGTCACCAGAAACTGTGTGACTTGCCTTTAATCTAGTAACAAACCGGCTCGACTCGTGAAGCCTTTAAATTGTCTTGGTATAATATGCAGCTGAGAGAAAATGAGGCTGTAACTTTTAATAGAATTCAAATTAGATAGTTATTTCGATCTTACGGGATAATTCAATCAACAACCACACAACCGCATATTCCGGATTTAATCTTACGTCTTTGTCTCCTCTGCAAATCATTTTGATATGCACTTTAGCTCCAGTAAATTATCCTGAGTCTGAACCTTAATGCCACTGTAGTACGGGGACATTCAAGTGCTTGAAAAAACCACATAACGTATGCAAAAGTTTTCTAAATATTTAAGATCCCTTTGTATGCAGAGAAAAGGAAACTGGGATGACTGCATTTGATGAAAGACGTACACTTTTGCTGAACCCCCGCTGCCCCCTTCATTGTGTATGTACTATATGACCCCCCTATATCATCCTCCACCATCAAACTTAGAGGGATTTAGAATCTTTTTAGACGACTTGAATCATCCTGATCCAGCCTGATCAATTATCAGTTATTGGTAGAATTCTAAACTTATTTTCTCAATATGGCATACATTATCTTTTATCAAATATCTTCATTCCAGACGGACAAATGTTCCTATTGGTCGCAGTTGTTATCCCGTCCAACCCTCTCCATTTGCTGCCTATATGGCCTCCGTGCCATTAGGGCAGCAAAATGGCCAGGATGGGGGCCTGACCAGGTATTTGATTGACCGTTTGCTGATGATGTAAGCATAGTGGGCAACACCCCTCCAACCCCCACCTGAAAAAGGTCACCCCCACCTACATAGGGTTACCCCCACCTGAAATCTCATATCAGCCCAACCCCCACCTTTTTCAGCAACCTCGCCGGTAGAAAGGGGCTACACCATACTCCAACTCATATGCGCAAAACGGCGCAATCGAATCACACCTTCGAATTTGGAGGTCTTGTTCCTTTTAGGAACACTAAAGATCCCAGTTCAAAGTCCTGAGGACTACAAACTGGAAAGGAAAAGACTGGAGAAAAAATGAACTCTTTTTAACCTTCAGAACTTATGACAGTCATTTGTTTATATTTTTATCTAGTATAGTATGTGGAAAGTTGAAAAAGACAAAAAAGTACAAAATCAAACGAAGTTAAATACAGAAAACTTGACAACCCCCACCTGAAAAATGTTACCCCCACCTACATAGGGTTACCCCCACCTACATAGGGTTACCCCCACCTGAAATTTCTCATCAACCCAACCCCCACCTATTTTTAAAAATCTGAAAATCCTCACCCCCCCCCTGAATCCAGGGGGGGGTGCCCACTATGGTAAGGTAAAATTGCCTTAAATTTAGCAACAAATGGGGTCGACTTGTGATACCTTAGACTTGTCTTAGTATAATGTACGCTTTTTTTATAAGAATATCTTTCATAAAAATATAGCCTGTTAATCAGTGTTAATTACTTTCTTATATGTTTTACATAGTAAAATTTGTTCAAATTTTTTATTCACACATCTGATGATCGTCTCTGGCGAGAAACAGTATGTAAATTTTGATTTTTTTTTTAAGAAAAATAAATTTTGAGAAATTTCTGAAATAATTAAGAATATTCACCCTTTTTAGGCAATTTCTCGCAAAAACCGCAAAATGAAGTTCCCCAAAAATTACTTCCCTTAAGGTATTATAGAACAGATTTACAAATGATATAATGTCTCTTGTGATACTTTATTATATTAGTTCACAACATTGAACAGCAGCTCATCAGCAGACATCGTGAGTTTTCGACGATTTTCATGTCTGATTGTAAATATTTTCTTAAAACAGATTATGAAAGGCATCCGAACCGATTGAACCCCGGTGAAGCAGCTCATCAACAGACCTAAGCTCAAGATCGAAGTTTTCGACGATTTTAAAGACTTTTAGCAACTCTGTGTTCTTCGACTTACTATTATCTATAAGAATGATATATTTTTGAAAATGTTTTGTTTAAAAATTGGCAATTTTACCAAATATTGATTTTGAGAAGGATAAATTTGAAGGTACATATTTTCTTAGAAGAGTGGCAATTTCACGGAACTTTAATTTTAAGAACGATATATTTTGATGGAAAATATTTTATACAGTAGACACTCGCTATTTGGAATCCTCAAGGGGAAAATTTTGTTCGAATTACAGAGAGTTCGAATAATAGTTAATCTCGATAATTTGAGATTTGAAGTTTTTTACATAAAAATTATCCTGATCCAACCTGATCAATTATCAGTTTGTTAGTTATTGGAAGTAAATAAATTTTTAACTTGTTTTAAAATACGGTTTACATGATCTTTATTAAATTCTAGATTGACAAATGTTCCGTTTGGTGGCGGTAGTAATACCTTACAGTCCAATACGCTTTCAAAAACAAGCTAAATGAACATTTCAAAAACGATTCGTCCACAAAACGCCATCAAAACAACCATGGCGTTGTAGACATTGCCCGATTCGGAATGCTTTTAAAAACAAGCTAAAGGCACATCTGAAAAAGAGTCATCCGGGTACATACATAACGGAAAGGTGGCAACGAACTGACAAACCATTCCGTTTGGTGGCAGTAGTGACCCCCTTCGCACAACTCAATCACCAGCAGCCTCCTCCACCTGCTGCCTATATGCAAATTGGTCAGAATGGGAAACTTTTTAATTCATTAATCTTTATTCTCTGAGTTACTTTTTTCTGTTTTTACAATTTCATTATATTAGCCAAACTGAGAGAAATTATTCAACCCTATCTAGTCTGGAATCCTACCAAGTTTCATGACTTTCAGATCATTTTTCAAGATTTTATGACATGTTGTGGGGATGTTTTGCCCCCCATCCTAGATAACCATATTTTAAAAATGCACAGGCTAGATACATAGGGTTAACGAATGTGAATTGATGGAATGCAATTAATATGAAAAAGGTTTATCCATGATATGTTAACGAAGTAAACAAACCAGACCATCGTCCTGAATCAAGAATCAACTAAACAATCACTTTGTCGATGAACAATTCACAAAAGCACAAAACAGGAACAAAAACATAAAAAAAAACAAAAACAAAAAAGCACTAATTTGAATTATTTTATAAACGTAATCGTTTCAAAAAGGGTGGGTCTGGATACTTTGGACTTTCTTAATTATTATAGCACTATTCTACCAAAAATTCATTTTTTCTTCTTCATTCATGATATTCATGACGTAATGTTTTGTACGGAAATACCCCGGTTTTAGCCAGTAGTGGCAAATTTAAACTAAACAAAAGTTGTATAAAATTTGCCACTACTGGCAAAAACCGGGGTCTTCCCGTAGAAAACATTACGTCATGAATATCATGAATTCTTCCTTATTTCCGAACGATACCAAACTTTTTATCATACGACAAACGTTTGGAAAACTATGGCCAAATAAAAACACTGCACACCTCTTTGACACAATTTCTGTTTCAAAGGCTATAAGACACCGCCAAAGCAACCATAGCAATGCAAACATTGCCCAGTCAAGTATGCCTTCAAGAATAAGTTAAAGGCACATCTGAAAAAGAATCATTCGTTGAAAAAGAACCATGGCATTGTAGACACTGCACGGTCCGACATGCTTTCAAAAACAAGTTGAAGGCACATCTGAAAAAGAATCGTCCACAAAACACCACCAAAACAACCATGGCAATGTAAACATTGCCCCGTCAAGTATGCCTTTAAAAACAAGCTGAAGGAACATTTGAAAAACAGTCGTCCAAAAAACACCATCAAAGCAACCTTAATTGAACAAGAATCGTCCAAGAAACTTGCTTACGTGCGTTTGCAACAACTAAATCAGCTGCAGCATTCTTTGAAAAAGATTCGTCCAAAAACACCAATAAAGCAACCATGGCGTTGCAGACATTGTCTGATTCGGTACGCTTTCAAAAACAAGCTGAAGGAATATTTGAAAAAGAACCGTCCAAAAAATTCGCTTACACCCGATTACAGCAGTTCAACCAACTACAGCACGTAAGTTTACTAAAACATTACTTTCAAGTTATCCTGAATAACTGAAAAAGTGTACCATTAATACTTTTTGTTTTGTTAGTATGAATATTAGAGGGCCAAGTTAATTTCTTTTTCCATCATAGGGCAAAAACGTATGCTTTCAGAAACGAGTTGAAGGAACATTTGAAAATTTGACAAAGGTTCGTCAAAAAACACCACCAAAGCAACCTTGATTGAAAAAGGTTCGTCCATAAACCTGCTTATATTAGAGAGACCAAGTTAATTTCTTTTTCCATCATAGGGCAAAAACGACAGTAAGTCTAATTACAATACCTTTTAGATTTCTTACTCCCTTGATTATTCGTTTTCAAAAAAAATGTAAAAGTAACGTTTGCTCAGAAAGGGGGTCAAAGTCAATTGTGATGAAAACCTACAATTTCGGATTTCACAAGAATTTCCATTTTTAAGACTTTTTTCTGTTGATCTAATTAAAGGTTGTTTGCACCGGTTTACAAGACTTATTAAGTCGCAATTTTTCAAAATGCTGGCTATGAAACATTTGTCTATTAAAAGCAGCGTGCTATTATTTCAATTGATAAACACCCGAAGCCAATTCCAGCCCCACCCGTTTTATACTATTTTACAAAAGACCAGCAACACTATGTTTTTGCGAGTAAGTTGTTTATTTCATTTTATTTTTCTGTTTTTACATTTTCATCAAATTAGCCAAACTAAGTGATATTATTCAACCCTATCTAGCCTGGAGGGGGGGGGGGGGGGCAAAACATCTTCTCTCAGGGATATTTTCCTGGAGGTTTCAGACTTCCAGTTATTATCTTGAAACTACATAAGTTTTCCAAACTTTCATATACTTCATTTTTCAGAGAATTCTTTCCTCAGCCTTTCTATATTTGATGACGTCACTTTAAAAGGTGACTAAATTTTTATTTAGGCTTGATTTTCTGAAAAATACAAACTTTAATATCTTTTGAGCCATTAAAGGTATGGCTTTGAAAATTTGAGAGTAGGTTAACATGAAGGTAACAGACATTTTCAAAAAAAATTTGTGATGAAGACATAATTTTATGATGGCGTGCCATTGTAAAAAACATAATTTCAACAGTTTTGATGCCCTTTAGAGCCTCAGGAATTGAATATTTTGAAAGTCTGATACAATATTGTCGAAAGAGAATTCAAAGAACTTTCAAAATTTCCTAACAGAATGAAAAATATTTTTTGCACCAAGAGCTAAAACCATTTTAAAAAATGTCATATTTTAGCCATTTTTCATAAATGTCTTTATAAAAATTGCTGACAACATCAAATAGAGTGCGGTGGCAGATTTTTTTTGACTATATTTAAAAAAAGCCCAGGCTAGATAGATAGGGTTAACGAATTTGAATTGATAGAAAGCAATTAATATGAAAAAGGTTTATCCATGATATGTTGACGAAGTAAACAAACAAGACCATCCTCCTGAATCACGAATCAACTAAACACTCCCTTTGTCGATGAACAATTCGGAACATAAAATCACCAATATGAATTATTTTATAAACGTAATCGGTCTTTCCTTCGTTAAGACCATTGTTTCAAAAGGTGGGTTAGGATACTTTAGGACTTTCTTAATTGTAGCACTATTATACAAGAAATTTATTCTTCTTTATTTTCTTGAACGATACTAAACTTTTTATCATACGACAAACGCTTGGAAAATTATGGCCAAATATAAAAACACTGCACACCTCTTTGACACATTTTCTTCAATTTCTGTTTCAAAGGCTATAAGACACCGCCAAAGCAACCATAGCAATGCAGACATTGCCCGGTCTGGTATGCCTTCAAGAACAAGTTAAACACATCTGAAAAAGAATCATTCAATGAAAAAGAGTCATGGCATTGTAAACACTGCACGGTCCGACATGCTTTCAAAAACAAGTTGAAGACACATCTGAAAAATATTCGTCCAAGAAACTTGCTTATACACGGCTACAGCAGATCAACCAACTGCAGCACAAAAGTTTACTGAAACATTACTTTCAAAATATCCTGAATAACTGGAAAAGTGTACCATTAATACTTTTGTTTTGTTAGTATCATAGGGCAAAAATGACAATTAGTCTTATTACGGAAATACGGAACAAAAACACCAAATCACTAATATGAATTATTCTATAAACGTAATCAGTCTTTCCCTCGTTAAGACCATTGTTTCAAGAGGTGGGTTAGGATACTTTGGACTTTCTTAATTGTAGCACTATTATACCAGAAATTCATTTTTTCTTCTTAATTCTTCCTTTTTTTCTTTAACGATGCCAACCTTTTTATCATACGATAAATGCTTAGAAAATTCTGGCCAAATATTAAAACACTGCACACCTTTTAGACACATTTTCTTTAATTTCTGTTTCAAAGGCTATAAGACACCGCCAAAGCAACTATAGCAATGCAAACATTGCCCAGTCAAGTATGCCTTCAAGAATAAGTTAAAGCACATCTGAAAAAGGATCATTCGTTGAAAAAGAACCATGGCATTGTAAACACTGCACGGTCCGACATGCTTTCAAAAACAAGTTGAAGACACATCTGAAAAAGAATCGTCGAAAAACACCACCAAAACAACCATGGCAATGTAAACGTTGCCCCGTCATGTATGCCTTTAAAAACAAGCTAAAGGAACATTGGAAAAAGAGTCGTCCAAAAGACACCATCAAAGCAACCATGGCAATGTAAACATTGCCCCGTCATGTATGCCTTTAAAAACAAGCTAAAGGAACATTGGAAAAAGAGTCGTCCAAAAGACACCATCAAAGCAACCTTAATTGAACAAGAATCGCCCAAGAAACTTGCTTACACGCGTTTGCAACAACTAAATCAGCTGCAGCATTCTTTGAAAAAGATTCGTCCAAAAAACACCAATAAAGCAACCATGGCGTTGCAGACATTGTCTGATTCGGTACGCTTTCAAAAACAAGCTGAAGGAATATTTGAAAAAGAACCGTCCAAAAAACTTGCTTATACACCCGATTACAGCAATTAAACCAGCTACAGCACGAAAGTTAACTGAAACATAACTTTCAAGTTATCCTGAATGACTGGAAACGTGTACCATTAATACTTTTTGTTTTGTTAGTATGAATATTAGAGGAACCAAGTTTATTTTTCCATCATAGGGCAAAAATGAAAATCAGTCTTATTACAATACCTTTTAGATTTCTTACTCCCTTGATTATTATTTTTCAAAAAAAAATGTAAAAGTAACGCATGTGCTTTGTTTGCCTCGTTTGCTCAAAAAGGGGGTCAAAAGTCAAATGTGCTTTGGTGGTAGATTTTTTTTATTATCTTTCAAAAAAGCCCAGGCTAGATAGATAGGGTTAACGAATGTGAATTGATAGAATGCAATTAATATGAAAAGGGGTTTATCCATGATATGTTGACGAAGTAAACAAACCAGACCATCGTCCTGAATCAAGAATCAACTAAACAATCACTTTGTCGATGAACAATTCGGAACACAAACGGAACAAAAACACAAAATCACTAATATGAATTTTATAAACGTAAACGTAATCGTTTCAAGAGGGGTTTGGATACTTTAGGACTTTCTTAATTGTAGCACTATTATACAAATTCATTTTTTTCTTCTTCATTCTTCCATAATTTTTTTAACGATGCCAACCCTTTTATCATACGATAAATGCTTGGAAAACTATGGCCAAATACAAAAACACTGCACACCTTTTTGACACATTTTCTTTAATGTCTGTTTTAAAGGCTATAAGACACCGCCAAAACAACCATGGCAATGCAGACATTGCCCGGTCTGGTATGCCTTTAAGAACAAGTTAAAGGCACATCTGAAAAAGAAACATTCGGGCACGATCAAGGGTAAGGGTGGTAACAAATTAACCAACTAACAAACTGACGAGCGAACGAACGAACGAATACGAACGAACGAACGAACGAACGAGGGTTGACCCAAAGATAAAAAATCTTGTATTCATTTGTTTGATGAAGATAAAGTTTTGGTTTTAATAAAAGGAGTTGAAATGTTCAAAAGATGGAAGGTTTTGTCAAAAAAAATCTTCTAGCATTCACATCTAAACAACGGAAAGATGGTAAAGAACAAACGAACGAACGAACGAACGAACGAACGAGGGGTCCAAGACAACTGGAAGACGATACTGATCCTTACATGAATATTGATTTCATGACAACTAATCAAACATAACGAAATATGCAGCTAAAATGTAGCGAGAATGAGCCTTCGGGCCTGATGTTACTTTAATATGTAGAGATCTTTGAGGCAATAACCAAACAACACATGGAAAACTTCGAGGGCCGAAAAAGTGCTAAAAACCTTCAAGAATTAACAAAAACAAAACCTGACATCTCACTGTAGAATGAACAACTTCAATACACATTATGAAGGCAAGAAGAGGAAGATCAAACTGAAAAACTTGGGACCAACAACCTATAGATTTTAAGACAACTCGCAACTTAATGCATACAAAGTCCATGATTTGAGTTTAGATATTTGTATTAAACTATGTAGGTCATGACATAATGTTTTTAAAAGGCACTTTTTGATTGTAATTGTTTGAGTTAAATTTTTGTCCAATTCACGAAATTTCTTAGCTTACGAGAAAACCTTAACCAAGCCAGATCTTATTTAAACAGAACAAATTTGATATCGCAAACAATTTTCAAAGCAATGTCAATAGCACGCGGAAAATTCAATAATCTGATAACCAATCAAAAATGAGTTGGAAAGGTCGATGAAAAAGCTATTGACAACACTTTCCGATGCGATTCTGCGATTCTGCGTGGTCCTCTCTAAAGAGTGCGAGACCTATAATCGCCGTGTCAATTCAAGACAGCCTTAAGTCCATTTTTTCCATTTTGAGATAATTGACTTTAAAGGTTGAGATGTGTTGGACTTAAGGCTACACATTTTATGTCAATGCTTCATAGAAAATAAAATTTGCACTAAAATTTAGGACTTAAGGTTGTTTATGGTTGATATATTATGGAACTTTCTAAATTCTTATTTTTTTTGAATTGCAAAATACACCTCTTTCCCATTAGAATTCTGTGGACTTAAGGCCGTTTTTGGAAAGCGTGCATGTTGAAATAGGGGGTTATGGTCTTAAGTCAATTTTCTAAAAAATGGACTTAAGTCTGTCTTGAATTGACACGGCAAAATACGTCGTATTTTAGTTCCTTGATTTTTCGTAGATGGCATCGCCACCATTTTGAAAGACCTCTTATCCTATTAATTCCAGCCAAACATGTCTCAGACATGAAAGATATCAAACAAATAAAAATAATAAAAATTGATACCACACGCCACAAGGGTCTTTGTCTGGTTTCGCCATAATGTCACTGTCACCAACCATTTAATGAAGAATGTTCATAAGCAAATCAAGTTGCCAATAAATTCGATCCAATTTGAACTTCTCCAAAAAACTGCAAATAAAGTCCATCAAATTCCAGGGAATCAAGCTCAAGGTTAATCAAAATACGTAGCATTATCATCGATGTCGATCGCAGTCCAATTAAAAGCGATAGCTTCGCTAGTTCTGAATTGCCTGAATTGCCAGAAAGTCATGGGTGAGATTTCTAAGAAAAAATGATAGATTCTGTTAAAATACTACATATGTTGACGGCGGACGTTAACAAAGTTTTAGAAATTAAACTTAAACAAAGGCATTAGTTTATTTCAGGCACAAAATTGAAACACCAATGGAGGTAATTAAGAGGCTAAGAAAAAAAGTGATTAAAAATTTCTGAAGTTGGAATAAATACAAAACTAAGAAGGGAAAAGTTGACCAAAACAGACAAAAAAATTAAAGAAAAAAAATCAACACAAAATCAAAAAGCACCAACAAAGATTAAACGAAAAAGGTCTCAAATTTCACAAAAAAATGCAAAGGTAGAAAATAACGAAAATTGGGGAAAACTCGCAAAAAATTCTTAGCAATTGAACAAAAGATTTTACAAAATTGAACAAAAAGTCTTCAAACAATCAAAATAAATAACAGCAAACAAGAAATTAATTTTCGTACCTGAAAGTCAAAACAGCAAAGAATTCTCAATATCCACAAAATCCTCATAGTGAATTAACACAATGTTTTTATCGAAGGACGTTCTTGAACCATTTGAGAATACTGCAGAGGTCTTCTTCGATTCATTGAGTAAAAAATATAGCAATATTTGTTTCCAAGAATGGGGAAAGCAGGAAACGCAGTTAGGCTTCTAAACATTCTGTGGTACTGTATATCCATCGAAGAAAGATTCTAATCTTTGTGATTACAGCACCAGATTGTGAAGATGGTTTGGTTGGTTAAAGTTCTGCTACGATTCAGCATCTAAAAAACAAAAAAAAATGAATAATTTTATAAAAGTTTCACTTTTCAGGTTTGAAAACAGGCTAAATATACAAGACCGATGGATGTGTATTTCGTTGAAGAAACTCAAAGTTTAAAGTTAAAACTTAAGATCAAAAAATATTTTCTTTCCGAAATTTGACTTGAGGTCATCAGAAACGAAAGAGAATTTCGATCTCAGAATATCTCTTGAATCCAAGAACAATCTTCTCTAAAAAATCTCCAATAGATAGAACAGAATGAAGAGAACGTTCTTACCTAAACATATCGAAGGCTTGATGTTGTTTTCATGATGAAGTTTTACAGAAAGTTTAAAAAATGATAAAAATTTCTGCGACGACGTGTTGTCAAGATCTGAACTTTCTGTTACACACGCATACATAAGTCTTCTCATGTCAGAAACTTGCTAATACAATGTCTTTGTTAAAAATTTCGTCAACCCATTGCAAAGGCAGTGATGCAACGTTGGCCTCTAGAGGAATAAAATCAAAAATAGATAATGAAATCGAATGTTCAAACTTTTCCCGCGGGAATTCTTTTCTAAAAGCAAAATTGTTATAAAAAAAATGTCGATTTCGTAGACGCTTTCTGATTGGTTAAAATTGATATGGTCGTAAAAATATCCTCTTTTGGAAAAGAGCGCGCGGGAGAAGAGAGGAGAATTTCTTTATATGGAAGTAAAGATAGCTAGGGTACCTTCTTTAATCAGGATGATGATAAGATTGATTAAAATCTGATACCCAAATTGTCAGCCATGTTATGCATTTTCCTATTCTTGTGCCTGGTTAAAAACAAGAGAAAATCATACCGAAGATATTTCCAAGCCAGGGAAAATTGAGCCTTATTCCTGATCTGGTCCTGGTCTGGTGAAGATCAAGATTAAAGTTCTGACCTCAAGGAGAGCAAGTGTTGAAAATACTAAATAAAATAAAGATGAAACATAAAAAGGGACTAATACTTTTATATTTATACGTTTTTTCTATTTTTTTGAATTTAGACTTTGAGTATATACGCTTAGGTGCAAAATAAAAGGGGGATTGTACTTCTGAAAACCCAAAAATAAGGTAAATACAGGCTTTTTTGAGCAAAATAAAGGGACTTTCTTATCCTAAATATTTTTCGAAAAATTAACAAGCGGGGGGGGGGGGCGTTTATTTGGCACCTAAGAGTATTGATTTCGAAAAATTTATCCATCCCTAAAAAATAATATCTGTAATCAGGAAATTGAATAGACTTTAGCTCCTCATTGCAGGGGAAAGTTTTTTTCAGACTTTCACTATTTCTCAGGTAAAATCACACTTTTCTCCCAAAGCAAAACCCTATGCCCAAAAAGCTATCAAAGAATATAAGAAGACTTTTTAACGGTTTGCGTTTCAAGAGGTAATATTATAGGCAATCTGATTCAAATCAATATTTTCAATGGCGTGAGGAAATCAGTTTTTCATAAAAATTTGTAAAGATTCTATGGCAATCAACGTACGAGGTGTTCTCACCTGATAACACTTCATGATATTCATGACTGTGCACCCTAAAAAATACCGGGTGCTTGCCACTAGTTTTGAATTCATCCTACTTACACATAAAAATACAAAATTACTCTCAACAATCAAACACGCCCAAAATATGCTGCGTTATTTACGAAAGACTTCTCGCAGGGTTTTTTTAGCCGGTCAGATTGATTCGTTTTTCGAATTATTCGGAAATTTTAAGTTTTAGCGGAAATAATTTATTGTTGAAGAAGCTTTCGAATTGTTATTGGTAAGTACGGTTAACAATAAAATTAGTGGCGAATTCTTTTGGGCGCTGATGCGAAAACATTACATCACGAATATCATGGATAAATGGGACCAATGATGTGACAATGGCCGTCAAAAAGACAAAGATCAATGCACAAGTGAACAGAAGAACACCTAGGTTTCTTATCGAGTTTCTTATACTTCCTATATAGGAAGTACATCTATAGAGAACACCCCCTTCTCACACAGTGCGATGGGGTAAAAATAACGAACCAAAACTCGACGGTGATTAGTATTCTCATGTTTTTTATGGCTGGGGATTCGAATTCCATTGTTTTCTAGCCAGAAAATTCAGTGGGGATGGAAAAATAGTCCAATATTTTGCAGCGAGGATATACATATCTGATCATTTTCAGCAGGGACAAAAATTAGAGTATAATTTTCCCCTGGGGACGATATTTTGGCTAATTTTTCCAGCGGGTCTGCGAGAAGGGGTTATAGAAGAATTTGCTAAAAAAATCACAAAAAGTACAAAAAAATATAATTTAATTGTTGTACTTATCTTTTTCCAAAAATCAACATAAAAATTAAGTTAATTTGTCAAGTGAAGAAAAAAATTCATTAATTTGAAAATAAACGTGATGTTCGCTAGCCTCGCTTTTAAATCCAAATGGAGGCTCGGGTATTGATAATCTAAAAGTATGAAAATAATTTCCTTTCTTTTTAGTATTCTTTTGGGTGCATGATTTCTAAAGATTTTTGAAAATATTATTGAATGGTATCGAAAAAAGCGACTAGTTTCAGACCCCTGTACGAAAATTAGTAATCAGGAAAAAGCATTAAAACTTTTCAAACTATCCCGAAGTAAAAATAAATTATATATAAAAAACAAAAAAAAACAAAAATCGAATGGAATAATAAAATGATTGACAAGAGAATAAAGTTGATGAAAATGTGACTGAAGTAAAAATATATTTTTTCGGACAACAGTTGGTTAGAGTAAAAATACCGGACAATATATAACGTTCTTACTCAAACCTTGTCCAAGTCAAAATGTCAAAGGGGCTATTCATTCTGAAAGATTTCCAATTAATTTTACTAAAAAATTATGATACAAAAATTCCTAAATTTTAATCTTTATTCTATTTTTTTTTCCGGACAGAAGTTGTCGAGTTTCAATGAAATATGTCGTCATTACAATAGAATGATTTTACAAAGTTGACGTCATTCGACGCTTGTAAACTCGACCCCAAGCCTCTCCCGTACACCTTTTCGCACGACGATTTAAACATGTCTTTATTGGAAGTTGGAAATGTTTTGTAGGGTGTAAACCCGGGGGGGGGGCAGCTGGGCAAAAGGACCGACGGGTATGTGCGGGTCCTAAGGGTACCTTTTCCAATATGTTTAAAATGCACTTTAAGGGTCGGAAAAACTAGAGATGCACTGTAAGGGTAGAAATTTCAGAAAATTCTTGAAAAATCTAGATATTTTGACCAAAAATGCTAGAATTTTGACCATTTTTTGCACGAAAGGGATCGAAAATTTGGGGGAAAATGCACTCTAAGGGTATGATTTTCACTGATTTTTGCTGCACTGTAAGGGTGCAATTTTAAAAGCCAATTTTTGGCCCGCACATACCGTCAGTCTGCAAACCCAGTGCCCCCCCCCGGGGGTGTAAAATGCAAAACAGATTGCTTCCTTTTTTGGGAAGAGCTCAAGCGTAATGCATAAGGTAAATAGAAATGTAAAAAACAAAAACGACTAGAAAATATAATCCATGATATTATTTAATGATAATAATTACTATATAGTATATCTTAGGTGTAATTGTAAGAAAGTAATGTTGATGTTGGAGACGAAAAGAAGAAAAAGGAATTCATTCATTCATTCATTCACTCATCCATCCATTCATTCTGTACCAGGCTTCTGAAAGGTTTCTAACCCACTCATTCCAGTCCTTTTGGGGATGTCTCCTTTACGCCATAATGTGATTTCCTGGGTGAGTGAGGAAAGAAGAAAATTAAAAGTAGGCTATCAATGGACTTTGAAGAATATTAGTATTGGTTAAATCTATTTCCCTTTTTCTTGCTAAAGATAATTTTTATGGTGTGTAAAGGAGGCGCGTCTCAAGCTAACAAAGCAGAATAAACAAAAGAATTTCTCAACATTTTTGCAGGGCAAAAAGAATGTTTCCTAAAAAATACTGCGTAAGCAAACCATATGAAATACGTTAAATTATTTCCTTTAACTACCAATGATGCCAGCTAACGAAAGAAACGACTGTATTCGAAGGAAAAAAAGTTCAAAAAAAGACCATAAAAAGCCTAATGATTTGTTCAAGAACGGATAGAACACTTAAGGGAGTGGTGCAAGAGAGGGAGAGGGGATGGGGAGAACGCATGCGCAGTTACCTGTTGTTTGAAGGATGGACAGAAAACTTAAGGAAGTGGTGCAAGAGAGGGAGGGGGATGGGGAGAACGCATGCGTAGTTACCTGTTGTTTGAAGGATGGACAGAAAACTTAAGGAAGTGGTGCAAGAGAGGGAGAGGGGATGGGGGAGAGAAAACGCATGCGTAGTTACCTGTTGTTTGAAGGATGGACAGAAAACTTAAGGAAGTGGTGCAAGAGAGGGAGAGGGGATGGGGAGAACGCATGCGTAGTTACCTGTTGTTTGAAGGATGGACAGAAAACTTAAGGAAGTGGTGCAAGAGAGGGAGGGGGGATGAGGAAGAACGCATGCGTAGTTACCTGTTGTTTGAAGGATGGATAGAAAACTTAAGGAAGTGGTGCAAGAGAGGGAGAGGGGATGGGGAGAACGCACGCGTAGTTACCTGTTGTTTGAAGGATGGACAGAAAACTTAAGGAAGTGAAGTGGTGCAAGAGAGGGAGAGGGGATGGGGAGAACGCATGCGTGGTTACCTGTTGTTTGAAGGATGGACAGAAAACTTAAGGAAGTGGTGCAAGAGAGGGAGAGGGGATGGGGAGAACGCACGCGTAGTTACCTGTTGTTTGAAGGATGGACAGAAAACTTAAGGAAGTGGTGCAAGAGAGAGAGAGGGGATGGGGGGGGACGCATGCGTAGTTACCTGTTGTTTGAAGGATGGACAGAAAGCTTAAGGAAGTGGTGCAAGAGAGAGAGAGGGGATGGGGGGGGGACGCATGCGTAGTTACCTGTTGTTTGAAGGATGGACAGAAAACTTAGGAGAGTGGTGCAAGAATAAGAGGGGAATGAGGAAGAACGCATGCGTAGTTACCTGTTGTTTGAAGGATGGATAGAAAACTTAA
Source organism: Clytia hemisphaerica (assembly GCF_902728285.1). Taxonomy (NCBI): domain Eukaryota; kingdom Metazoa; phylum Cnidaria; class Hydrozoa; order Leptothecata; family Clytiidae; genus Clytia; species Clytia hemisphaerica. Next base: position 52,123 of record NW_027103741.1, on the reverse strand, counting down.
GGGAGTGGTGCAAGAGAGGGAGAGGGGATGGGGAGAACGCATGCGTAGTTACCTGTTGTTTGAAGGATGGACAGAAAACTTAAGGAAGTGGTGCAAGAGAGAGAGAGGGGATGGGGGGGGACGCATGCGTAGTTACCTGTTGTTTGAAGGATGGACAGAAAACTTAAGGGAGTGGTGCAAGAGAGAGAGAGGGAATGAGGAAGAACGCATGCGTAGTTACCTGTTGTTTGAAGGATGGACAGAAAGCTTAAGGAAGTGGTGCAAGAGAGAGAGAGGGGATGGGGGGGGACGCATGCGTAGTTACCTGTTGTTTGAAGGATGGACAGAAAACTTAAGGAAGTGGTGCAAGAGAGGGAGGGGGATGGGGAGAACGCATGCGTAGTTACCTGTTGTTTGAAGGATGGACAGAACACTTAAGGGAGTGGTGCAAGAGAGGGAGGGGGAATGGGGAAGAACGCATGCGTAGTTACCTGTTGTTTGAAGGATGGACAGAAAACTTAAGGGAGTGGTGCAAGAGAGGTAGAGGGGGAATGGGGAAGAACGCATGCGTAGTTACCTGTTGTTTGAAATATCTTCTTTCTTCTTCATCCACTAAGACGAGGTTGAGGAAATATCTGACAGAGAATTTCTTGTTGATATCACGCATGGTGGGCGTTAGTTCGTAACCCGATAAAAACAGTCGGATTGGAATGGATTCACCTGTGCAGAGAAGAAAAAAGAATTAGATAAGACCATAAGTCATATCAACCTCTCCCTGCTCCATGTTTTTACACCCTTTCAAATTTGATGTAAGATTCCTGGAAAAAAACATCATGACAAGAACACACGAGTGGATAAACAGATCCATCAGACCCTAACACTGCAAGGGCCGGTTCACATCTATCAGAAGTTCTCACTAGATCTTATTGAAGTTAAACCAAGTCCACCACCCAATTCAACTTTTGGTGCCATAGTTTGAAAGTGAAATTTCGACTTTTGTCCTATGTGATAATTCTATTTATATAATGTCTCTTTCTAGACGGTCCCCGTCATCGCAAACGCCGGTTAATGTTTTTGCTTGCGCATCGAAAGTCCTTAGAATACTAAAGGTTAGATCAAAGCAAAAAGAGAACCCATTCAAAATTGGCATATTTTGGAAACATTATCTTCAAGGCAACATTATCATCTCAAAATCATAGAGGGTGACAATCGTCGGAAACACCCCAGTGAATTCTGGGTTATTGGCAAGATAAGTACAGGCGACCAAGCTGGCAGACAAACTTGTCTCAACGTCCATACTTGTACGTTAGATGAACGAAATATTCTATTTAAGAAAGACGAAGATCTCATACCTCTAACGGGAGCTCCGTCCATGATTTCGTATTTTGCGATCGTTTCGTTGTCTGGTGAACTGTTTGGACCTAGAAACAATCAAGAAAGAAATTGAGATAAGTGGTTACTCTTTGATTATGGGTAGAGATGTCAGGGACCCAGTGTGAGGGGTAGTGTGAAGGGAAGGCATCATTCTCCTATAAAATACAACTCAACAACTGTGAAATTAAGAAACATTCAGTGTCTAAGCCTTTATTAGTCAGACGAATCAATTTAGTGCTGGTTTAGAATGAAATGTTACCTGTTCCAGCAGTCTCTCGTTTGATGATGGCAAGTTCCATATGTCTGATTTTGATTCTGACCAATAAAAAGTAAATTTTACCAACAATCACATCTTTCAAGTGATATCTATAATGGGAAGCGAAAGAACTTTGTTGCAAACTGAGGCTGCGTACTCGTATGGTTGTAGGTTGTCGAATGATTCATATTTCCATCTTTTTCCGTCAAATCGTGTATATAAAGAATGTCAAGGGATTCAGAACTTCGCTCAGCACTATGAGCGATTGGTACAGAAGAAAATGATATCTTTTTACTGGTTGATAGCACAATAGTCAACCCCCCCTGAACTTTTGCAAATTTCCCAACCCCTGAATTTATTGTCCAAATTTCTTTTGTACTCCCTTGGATTTCGTCTATATTTCAGAGACTTCCCTTGTATTTCGTCTAGATTTCAGAGACCTCCCTTGGATTTCGACCAGATTTCAGAGACCTCCCTTGGATTTCGTCTAGATTTCAGAGACTTCTCTTGGATTTCGTCTAGATTTCAGAGACTTCCCTTGGATTTCGTCTAGATTTCAGAGACTTCCCTTGGATTTCGTCTAGATTTCAGAGACTTCCCTTGGATTTCGTCTGATTTCAGAGACCTCCCTTGGATTTCGACCAGATTTCAGAGATTTCCCTTGGATTTCGTCTGATTTCAGAGACTTCTCTTGGATTTCGTCTAGATCTCAGAGACTTCCCTTGGATTTTGTCTAGATTTCAGAGACCTCACTTGGATTCCGTCTAGATTTCAGAGACCTCCCTTGGAGACCTCTCTTGGATTTTATCTTGCAAATTCAGACCCACTAGATTTTCTAGGAAAATATGATCTAAATATGAGGGGTAAGTAAAATATTTTTCTGGAATAATGCGTATAAACTTGGTAGAAACTTTTTCAGATGGCTTACTTTGATTTATTATATTCGAATTCTATGTGGAGACAATCTTCTATACCAACTTCCATTTTGATACTGAAAAAAGAAGAAGAAGATAAAGCAGATGATGCTAAGGAAATGACTATTTACTTTAATTCAATGTCCTATATACCCATTCTAAACCAAATTTTTGAATCCGTGATATCAATCGCCAGTTTTTACTCACCTTTTGGCACTACAATTTTGCCTGTGATCTGCTGTGATGTTAAATTTTGCCAGACCTTAGCAGCGGACCTCCCTCGCGAGATTGACATCAAATATATTAAACTTTTAAAAGAAACTCATGTGTGATTCCGTACGAATCCTACCACTAAGTGAAACAACTTTTAGCAGTTAATGTTTTTTCCTTTTTCTTTATAATTCAAAAAGTACATTGTACATACGATTACAAACATAGAAAAAAAATACAGTCAATGCCCCCGCTAGACACTAATGCGATATCGCCAAGGGTACTAGACTACAGTAAATCAAAATTTGAAAAAACAACAACAAGAGAGATCAGCTTTGAAGAGGAATATGAGTTAGAATAAGGCACCACTAAACCTTTCTGATGCAAGAATAAATTCAATGGTAAAATTAAGTATTGCATTATCAATGTCGAAAGCTAAGCAAGAATCGCCATACAACAAAAGATTGAAAAGGTTAGGAGGGCTTAGTGGATAAATATGTAAGTCTAAAGTCTGAAGTCTGTTGAATAAAAGATTTCTTGCATAAGAGTATATAGAGCAGTGCAAGAAAAAATGCTGAGAGTTTTCAATGGAATTTAACCTGCAAGCACAAAAAGGATCTAAGGTGTCACGGAAACCATGCCTAAATTTATGTTCATTGAGGTGACTGAAACCTAAACGGAGACGGTTGATAAAGACCACTTCCTGATTGTCACGAGCTCCGAAAACAGGAGAAGGTTTGGGCCTTAGAAAGTAGAAGATTGCTTTTTGAAGGTTGATACTGAAGGAAGTTCTCTTATACGATCATCTAGATTATTCCGGAAACGCTCAGTTCGAATATTAATTAGAGGATAAATGCATTTAAACAGCAGTTAAATGCTAGCTTGAATCATGAACTCTGAAGAAAAAATCCCCAATTTGCCAGAATTTTCAACAACCATTTTTAAGCAGCTAGCCGCTCTCCCTTTATCATGAGTTAAAGCAGACAAAATTTGAAAGTAGGTAATAGAACCTGGCTTTATACAGGGGGGGGGGGTACAAAGGCAGGGTACTGACCCATACCATAGCCGGGTGGTGGTGTCTATTTTTGCATTTCAAAAAAATTAGTACCCGGTACTACTTTAGGGGTGGGGGTGTGTATTTTTTACTCTTCTAGCATGTACAGGGTACTATTTGGGTACTTTTTCACAGAGTTTTCCTCCTTTTTCAATAAAAAAAAGTAGTCTTTTGTAATATTTTGACTTTTTTCAAATATTATTTTTTTGATTTGAAATTTTTTTTAATTGAGAAACTTTTTTTTACTCTTTTGAGAAATTTTTTGATTTTTGTGAAGACAAAACTTCCGAAATGGTCAAGAAGTGTGTTATTAAAATCAAAGGACAAAAGCCTCTGACTTAATCAATGACAGTTTGTTTGAATTATCTGTTCATTTCAGTCATAAAAACTAACATAATACCCTCTCTTTTGATCTAATCTGTAAAATATAAGATTTTAGGGGGTGGTGTCTCTATTTTTTACAGAAAAAATGAAGTAGTACCCGGTACTAAATATGGGTGGGTGGTACTAAAAAGAAATTGAGTGAAAAATCAAGTTAGTACCCTTTGGGTTGGTACCCTGCCTCTGTATCCCCCCTGCTTTATAAAGAATCGGATAGGTACCACTGATCTTTAACTACTTGACTGGATCGGGCCTCCAATATCAAAGGCAGCGTGTCCAGTTTTAAGAGCTAACTAGTCCACCATCTTGTATTCTGTTTTGGTTGTCAACAGCGGGATTCGAATGTTTTGAAATTCGAACGTTCAAAAATCTAGTGTAAAACAGAAAACAGCATGGCGGACTAGTCGACTTCAAAACTGGATATCCTTCCCCGGGAAATCTGTAGGCAGTTAGCATATCTAGTGTAAAGGAATGTGATATCTGTGATAGGTACCTATTATTCATTTCAGGGTATGAGGATAGTGTGTGTACTGCAATATCGACTTCTTTCGTGATGTCTGACAGTCTCCGTACAATAGTCACTCTCAAGAAGTACCTATGAAAGAAATGAATAGTCTGTGTTAATACGTAGATTTCAAAAGATGATCTAATAGACCATGCCATTTCTTTGAAGAGATTACGTCATACTACTTTGCTTAAAGTAAGCAAGGAAGTATACTCATCTGGTGGCAGTCGGCAGAGCCGGAAGTGAGGGCGTCTAATCCCTTTCTATTTGCTCCTGGGAAATTTGATGCTGAGGTTCTCAGTTACTTAACCTAATCTATGCTACTCAATCGCTGAGTTGGCGGTAACCGAGGATCGAATCCATAACCCTTTGTTTGCAAGGCGAATGCTCTACTTACTGAGCTTCCCGGCCGAAGCTTTTAGCTGAAACCAAAGAGTCTCAAAGTGAGATACGAAATCATGGAGAATCAAGTCTTAGTTATGGTGCAAGCTATATTCTGCTCTAATTTATGGGTTTAAAGTTTCTTAACCTTACAGCATCATTTTCAGTGCAGTCCAGTGTGTGATTAACATGACTTTAAACCAATACAGGCTGAATGATTTTTTTTAATTCTTCATACAAAAAAAGCAGAACAAAAAATTTAGTTTAAGATACTGGGAAAATGTTTCACTTCAGCAGAATATTTTATTTAAATCTGGAGCAAAATTATATCAGGGCTCCCTGCCGATACTTTGACAAATTAGTTAGTAAAACATGTTGAATCCCAAACATAAAAAACCTACCTTAACCTGACGTCCTTGCCAGTATATGATTCATAAGGTTTTTCGACGTTTACAAATTCAAATTTATAAGACCCGTTGGTGGTCATTTCTCCGGGTTTGACGAGTTCTTTGACCAGTGATGTGAATTCATGGTGGTTCCCTCTGTCGTAAAATAATTCTGAAAAAGAAAATTGAATATTGAGACAGAATGTTTTACGCTGCAGTAGCATTGACCTCTTGTGCACAAGTTCTTACCTTCAATCCCTGACCGAGTCTTAACAAGAACTTGAAAAAGAGTACGTTTCATATCTCTTTGCTTAGTGCTCTTGAGCAATTGATTCAAGAGAAAGTCAAGATATAGTAATTGAAAAAAGAGAGTAAACCTTCGCTTGTTTTCAAGCCAGACAGCTATCAGAAGAGGATAATTTAGTTGCCTTCTAGTAAAGTCGCTCACTTAAAAGCACTTTAAGAGTCTTAAATCAAGTGTCTTTTATAAGAAGAAAGCAATGACTTGGCATAGGGAACTGTCAGAGGAAGTCCTAAGCCCTTTTCTCATGGTTTCAGCCCATTTTCCAGGTGCCCTCATTGAAGCATGGTGCCCCCAACGAGTTAGGTCCCCTTGAGAAATTGCTTTGAGTTAGGTACCCCATTTCCCAATCCTGAGGTTTTAGCTTCTCTATGCTAGCGTGGGAAGCGATGCTTTGTTTATGCTAAAGATAACGGCTGTAAATCAAAACAATCACATTTGAAATATATAGGGAAAGATGACATGATGGGAAACAAAAGAAAGAGAATCAAAATTGATTGGGAAACTGGGTGCTGGGGTAAAAAATTCTAATAATTTGATATATTTTGAAATATTCAACTTGGAAAATATACACAGCCCCCAGAGCCTCAATCAAGACAGCTACCCCCAATGAATAGGTAACCCCAAAGAATCGCAAAATATTAGCCCCCGACCCCTAACCTGGCCTAGATGCCCTTCAGATTTCTGGAGGGGCTGACATTATGTTTCCTCTCAGCATTCTTTTTGACAAAAACACAATGCTAACGAAATTTTCTTGGTAAAAGAAAAGTACCTGGATTGAAATTGAAGTAGACTTGTGAAAAATACACAATACCCAAATTTTCCTTTAAAAAAGCATAGAGAGTTCTGGCAAATGTCGTCAATTAGAAAATATGTAAAGACAAAGAAATCTTCCTTACCGATTTGTCCAATGAATTCGACTTTAATTCCATAATGTTCCAACTTTTTGCCAGGATTCTTCAGTTTGATATTTACCTGAGATAAAATAGGCAGAATGGCATGAGTGTTACTCCTATTTGTCTGTTGCATGAGGTCTTTCATTTGACAAGACGTTAGAAGGATATGGACAACACAAAACAGGCAACTCAAGTGAGCGATTTAAACTGGTTTGCAGTCATTGCTAATACAAATGAAAACATTTTAAGGATACTTTTCTGAAATCTTACTTGCTACCAGGTTAGCTCAGTACGAAAATTTAACTCTGAAAGAATAGCATGCACTCTGATTTGAAGGAATATCAAAATGAAAAAAATGGGTCAATAGTTTATACGGCTTAATTCAGCTATATTAGGATGGGAAATTTATTTGCAGAAAATACAAAAGACTTGGGGGGAGGTTCAGTTGAAATGCAATCTCAGAACCCTAACCCTGACTTGATCTGACCACCTCTCTAAAATTCATGTAGATCATAAGAACTTCTACTCACAGTCCCTGCTACAGTTTCACCATCATAAAAAAGAAAATGTTTTTCCCTTCTATCATCTTCATTCTTTAATTCCACCTGTTTTCTTTTATCTGAATCTGATAGTTCAATGGAGATTTCTGCAGATTGTCCGAAGCCGAAAAAACTCTACAAAAGAAAAACATGCAATCATACATGGGTTGACATGCAAAAGATATATTTCTTACATTGTTAGCAAAGTTTGAATTTGGTCAATTGTCTATTTAAAAAAGTTCTTTGAAAAATAGCAAAAATTTAAACTAGTTTATATTTTCTAACAGACAAAGGAAAATCCTATAAAAAATAAGTTACAGAACAATGCTACCAACAAAGAAGAGTGGGAAAGACTGAAAGGCTTAATTTAGAATTGGTATTAAATGGTTTAAAATTAACATCAACAATTTTTGAGAAATTCTATGGACAATGTCAACTAGAGTCTCTTTTGAGAGAATTACCAACGATATACAGTAGTTAGTTCAAATATCACCAGATATTAACCAATCGAATCAAAATATACTTACCATTTTAACAAAAGCAAAAAAGAACTTCAAGTCACTTGTTTATGTTTCATTTATCATTTAAGTTCTAAAATCAAAATAATTCAATAAATAAGAGCAAGAAAACAAAGACAAAAACAAAGGTTTGATTTTGGCGCGATTTTTTTACTTCAGCCTTTTATTGCGCTCAAAACCTCATCTTTATATTATATATTCATATCTTTATATTAATCCAAAATCTGGATAAAAATCATAAAGAGAACCACCAGCTTAGACAGATCCGAAAAACAACATCATTCATCTACAGAATGATGAGAGTTAACTTAATCATTGGAAGCTTGAAACAAAGTAACAGGGTGAAAATTCCGGATTAGCCCGATTTGTCTTTATAATCCCGATTATTAAAGTAGTACCCTCCCGAGTACCCTACCCTATCGCTACGCCGCCATGTCACATTATATACGTACTATCCTTTATTCATTTACTTAAGAGAACAGAACATAGTTTCTAAAGTCCTCAAGTTAGTTTTTGTTCTTGTAAAAAACGTTAGATTTGACTCAGAACGAAAGAAAACTTTGTGATTTGTTCACACATCTGCCAAATTAATCTCCACCTTTGAGATTTTAATAATAAGATTAACGCAACTTCTTTAGAGAACTCATTACAATGGAGGCTCTCACATAAACAAAAGCATTGACGTCATTTTGAACACAAAATAAGAAGTTGAAACAAATCAAAAGCTATGTAAAGATTCTTTTGAACATTGTGTGCAGAAACTCCATTTATGTTTCTTTGAAAGAATAAAATATTTTTTCTACAAGAAAACTTTATAAAGTCTGTTTTAGTGCTTGAAGTGCTCTTATTTTTCCGATTCTTCAAAAAAGTTGAGTGTGTGAATTCACCACGTTCACATACCCTGCTGTATATACCCTTAGTAACAGGCCTGCAATCAAATCTCAATTGAATATTACCGCAATTTACAGATTCGATTGATATTCGATTGATATTCGATTGCGTTCGATTGCTATTCGATTGCGTTCGTTTGATTGTGCGGTGCTGGCAGTTGCGTCATGGTTCCCGTTCTTTTTTTTCACGAGAAAACATGTGGTTTTGAACCGTGACCTAAGGATTTGGCCCTAAGCGAGTAAGGGCGAGATAGGAAAAGCAGGTGTTATCATGAGGACGGAAGGACAAATTAGGTCACGTGACAAATCATATCCTTTCCATACGATTGAGAAAGTATGGAACACTCTTCTTTGATTTACAATGGAAAATCAGCCTTCTTTAGAGCATACAGGGTTGCCACGGGTAGGAAACTTTCAAAATTCCAGACTTTTGCCCAAAAACCTCAATTTTTTCCAGATATTTTTGCTCAAAATCGCCAAATTTTTCCAGACTTTAGGTAAAAAACACCAATATTTCCAGACTTTTTTATAAGTGACAAAGTATATACAAGTAAAAAAACGTGCAAAAACCAAAATTCTAAGGTTGTCTTTAACAAAGATAATAAAGTTAACAGTGAAAACAGTGAAAACAGTATTATGTTTCTCTATTTCCAGACTTTTTCCAGACAGGTATGCTATTTCCAGACTTTTTCCAGACTTTCCAGACATTTCCAGACATTTGCTAAATTCCAGACATTTTCGGCAGACGTGGCAACCCTGGCATAGAGCAATCAAACGCAGTCAAAAGACAATCAAACGGCAATCGAGCCAAGTCACACGACATTGAATGCAGTGGAACAACAATCGAACCAATTGAATATTACCCAGAATTTTGACGCTCGATTGAGATTCGATTGAGATTCGATTGAGTTCAACAATCGGTTGATTGCATTCGATTTGGTTTGACTGGTTCGATTATTGATTCCGTTTGATTGAGATTGTCTTGAACAGTCAGGAGTTTTAGCCTAATTAGGAAAGTTTTTCAAATTTTCCGTCACTTACCTAATTTAGAAAGACTTTCCAAATTAGGAAAGAAAAAAGGAAAGTAGCACCTTTTTTACCGTTTGGCGAAGGGAAGTTAGGTATTAGTTTACAGTTACAATGAATTCAAAATTCGATGCGGCAAAATTTCATTATTCATCATTCATTATTTTACAAACTCTCCCACGCGCTGCAAGTGTACTATCAGTTACATCAATATGCCAAAAACATTTTGTTCAACCACCTTCGCTTCAAGATAGGCCACCATAGAATGAACTTCCTTTTATAGGATGAACCATATTCATGTGGCTTTCAGCCTTGCACTCCATCGCAGAGGCTAATCAATTTTAATGACTTTTTTGACTAATGACCAAGTTAAAATTTTTTAATTCAAATAATAAAGGTTTAAAATTTTCTCTGGGCTAGTTAGTAAAATATCTCAATTAGGCTCTGTGATGGAGTGCAAGGCTGAAAGCCACATGAATATGGTTCATTCTATGGTGGCCTATCTTGAAGTGAAGGTGGTTGAACAAAATGTTTTTGGCATATTGATGTAACTGCCTTTACTATTAAGTTACAGTATACCCCTTTGATATATATTAACCGAGGATAAAAACGCTTCTTTTCGAGGCGCACGCTTGTATCCTTTGTTTCACTTTGGGTGCGCTTCATTTCGAGGCGCGCTCGCTCATACCCTTTGTTTTAAAATAGAAATAATTAAAATTTTTAAAATAATGAAAATTTTTAAGCGGTAGCTCAAACACACACGGGCGGGTAACGGTAAACTAATACCTGACTTCCCTTCGCCTTTTCTCCAGTCAAACAAATATTTGCACGTTCCCAACAACGATAACATCACTAGTGATGATCTACTGAACTGAAATTGAGAGAAATAAGTCAGGAAGTTATTGCGCGACCGAGAGATACCCTTTCAAAGAACTTTATTTTTCCCGCGTTGAGACGCGGGAGAAACGCGTGGGAAGTGTATCAAAACCCTTTCTACACTATTGATGAATTGAATTTGATATATAAACAAGCCCTTAAAATTCTGCGTGCTAAAAATACTTTCCTTTTTAGGAAAGTTTTGATTAGTGGCGTTCTATCTATAGAGCACAGCGCCCACAATTTTTCTTTCCAAATTACCGTAAGTTGGTCTAATATCGACATCCCTCATCTAATTCCGAAACCCTTCTTTACAGACAGGGAACAGGAATAATATGAAAGCTTGAATCACTGATTGAAAAAGGATCATTCCTCTCTGACCACTAAGCAAAGAAAAACAGTTTTAACCTTTTTCTATTAATTTTTATTAATTATTCAATCAAGCTGATAAAAAGGGTGTCGAAATTAGAGGAGGGGTGTCGACATTAGACCAAGTTACGGTAGGAAAGTGATGAAAAATTTGAAAACTTTTCTAATTAGGCAACATAGCATCAGCCCCCCCCCCCTTATTTTTTGGGGGGGGGGGCTAAGAAATATTTTGGCCTTTAAAGAGCCTGGGGGCTAAAATTACCAAAATATTTGGGGGGACCTAGATTGTTAGGGGGGGCCTAGATGATCTGACTGAGACTCTGGGGACTGTTCAGCTAATTTCAAAAGATCTCTTATCTTACTATTAAATCAAATATAAAAAGCAAAAGATTTGTAAACATAAATATTAATACAAGTAAAATTGAGCTTTCATTTATCAGTACTGTACTTGCATATATTTTTTATTGACTTCTCTACAGGGGCGGGAGAACAATGTTTTTGTTTTTTTCCCCAAGTGTTTAAGGGGACCTAGCACAAGGCAATTTTTGGGGGGAGCTAAATTATTGGGGGGACCTTACTTTGTTGGGGGGACCTAGAAACCTGGCTGAAGCTATGGGCAAAAACTCCTGATCTGACTGTGGAAATCAACTGAACCAAAATTTGTCAGACTCAGAGGGTTTGTTGCCATTTTTGTTGTACACTTTCAGTTAGGGGTCAGTCACAAATTGATTTTAGGTTAGAAGAACGTCAATTGACGTTTTAATTGCTGACCCACCCACCCAACCTTGAAAACGTCAAACGCCTAAAATCCACGAAAATCGATTAAAACTGCCTTCATCGCTGTTTTGTCAGCCATCTTGATTTTCACTACGGCTTGCATAGTTTATATTTGAAAAAAAAAAGAAACGCAGATAAATTTCTAAACTTGTTCACAAAATTCCTGTAATTAATTATCTCCGTAGTATGTAGCGACAGAAAGAACGGCCATCTGCAAAAATTCAAGGGCCGTTCGGGCCGTTAAACAAAGAAAAGACATAAACATGGGGCCGTTTGTTTTGGTTTTCAAAACAAACGAAGCGATCAAACAGAAACATGGCGAGAAGTAATATTTGGCATGGAATGAAAAATCGATGTTTCTGAAAAACGTCAACAACCTTTAACCCACCCACCCATATACGTCAATTGACGTTCTTCTAACCTAGAATCGATTTGTGACTGACCCCTTAGGGAAACCATCCAGAATTCTGCCATCCTATAAGCCAGCAAAAACTAAATGCCACTTGTAAACTTAAGTTCCTTACTATTTTCCATCAAAAACAACCAAAAACATTGCTACTTCCCAAAGCTGGAGACCAAAACAAATTATCTTCAAAGATTATGGCGCCCTTTTGGATCTATTGTTATGGCCATCTAAAATGGTGGAAAGAGTTGCGGAAAGACAGGAGCGCCCGCTAGCTTCGAGGGTGGTAACGCCAAAACGCCCAATATCATCTTCCAACAAAAGGTGAGTTAGTTACCGCGCGAGTTACGTCATACACTCCACCGCAGCGCACAACGAATGGTGTTTTAGTGAATATCAATAATTATAAGAATATCTTATGTGCTTAAATTCAATAAACTTTGAGTTCTTCATTGAAGATTAAGAAGATAAGAAGATAAAAAATGCGCTGGATAATTTTCATTGTAACAGTTTGGTCAATCATTGCTGAAAGTCTGAAAAAGTTTTTCCGACGCAAAAAAAAATTTCAGCCAATTAAAAGCACAGTGTGCTTATATTTACTATGTTTGCTACAGCGTCTAGGCTAAAAAAAGTGTGAAAAGACACGAACGTCATTATTTAATGAGTGTTGTTATGATTTTTTAGATCGCGGTCGCGTACAGGAACTCGCCAAATGTTCCTAACTGACTTTGAAATAAAACAAAATTGAAAGGTTTTGGAGGATTCCAGGTTTTAAATGAAAGTGTTAAAAACCATTAATTTAAGTACTTTGATACTTACCCTGACTGAAAAATGCCTGGGAAAGGAAGACACTTGTGACTTGCTAAAACACAACACAACACACATGGACAACACACACCACCACACACCGCACCTCACCACGGGTCAATAGCCCTAACGAAAGCTTTTGAAATAACAGACTTGAGAAATAATCAATGCAGAGCTACAACACAAAATAATAGCCCAGGAAACAACCCTGAATAATGGAAATTACCATTTCAAACCATCAAAACACAGCTTTGACTCTTTCTTTTTTGATTTCGACTTCGATTTTGGGGGGAGAGGATAATTACAAGGTCTCAAAAGAAGGTTGTCTATTGCTCATTCCGACATCGACTTATTACCTGACTGAAATTCGAGCCGTTACTAGCAACCCTGCGGGGCCCAAGGCGCCGAGTATGCACCCGGCACAGTGACAAGCCGTTACTAGCAACCCTGACCCTACCTAACTGTTAGTTAATCAATTCCAAACAACAAAACCCCTGGAAAATTTAAAATGTCGGAATGAGCAGTAGACAACCTTCTTTTGAGACCTTGTAATTATCCTTTTCCGATTTTGGGTCATGAATTTCGCAGCTAAAATTTTACGGTAGACGATGGTTTTGCCAAGCGAGCGCCGATTAGTTCTCGGGCGGAAGATATCACGTGATTATGGGGCGCAGCATACATGATAATCTAGATTTCGAGTAGAGCAGAGTAGAGCAGAGCAGAGCTTCCTCCTCTGGCGGCTTGCATGGTGGTGTGATCGGGAATTATTTCTTGCTTTACGCCGTTATTTTGAAAGAAAACTTGACGTGATGACCTGATCATGGATCTGCGACGATGGGAACCGGCGATATAGGATGATACATTACATCATATATCGCCGTTTTCATGGGAAAAAAGCGTGATGAGCAAATGATCGTTATAAGAGCATAAGCCATAGAGCATGCGGGATAGCGTGTACGGCTACCTTTACCCCGTTTAAACTGGTAAACACGATGAGGATGTTCGTATGGTTTTGCTGCTTGAGATGAAAATTTGGTTAAATTATTGGTTAAAGATTGGCAATATTTCCGACGACAAATGAGAAAATCCTCCTAGAAAAATTGCTCTAAACGTTTATTTTACACGAATTATCTTTTTGCTAAGACAGAATTCAAATCATGAAGTGACGTTTAAATATGCATCAAGTCCTTGTTCTTACAGTATGGAAAGCTGCATCAGTCAATGAACTCGATTCGAACTTTGCGAAAAAAAGGCGTGAAATCATAGTTTAAACTTCCTGTAATGAATTAATTTTCAGGCAATGTCCACCCACGATGTACAAACAAATAATCGACCATTAAAGCTGGATCATTCTTTGACAAATCCAATATCCCAACTTCAAAGTGGATCAAAGGAATTGATAGATGGACTCGGCAAATGAATTTGGGAGTAACTTCATACCTTTGTGCACTAACTCCATACAAAAGAAAAGTGTCAATATTGCAATTACAATTTTTTCCTGCTCAAAATAATTCTTGAGAAAAAAAATATGTGTGGATTTGTGTATTGAAAGTTTTTCATTTGAGTTGATTTCGTTTTGAGAGTTTGTTGTTATTTGATAAATTGTTTTCTTGCTACGCAAGTTTCTGCGTAGCTAGCCGGGGTATCTATAAGGCGGGAACACCGGATGCCAGACCAAATGTTGCCTTTTCTAACGCCATCTAACTTTTCCAAGGCTGCAAGGAGGCAAAGACATATGCTTCGGCATGGTTGGGGCAGTGCAAGGTATTCGGTGCAAGCAGGCCGGTGGCGTACTGGCAGAATATAACCTCCGGTTCTGGGTCCAAGATCAACTCAGCTTCAGTGAAAGATTTTTCGAAGGCTTATTAAAAGAAGAAACCAATACATAAACTTTTAACAACAAAAAGTTGTATACAGGATACATTTTAGATTTCCAGTTTCTTTCGATGTCAAAAGATGACCTTCTGAGTTTTACCTATTTGTATTTTATTGTTTTTATCGTATGTTGTAATGTAAGAAATAAGAAACAAAACAAGAGACAAAACTTATTAATATCATTCTTTATCCAAGTGACCCTCGAGACACTTATTAAGGAGGCCTCCCCTAGCGGTTTGCGTGATGGCGTGATGGCGTGATTAGAGATTTTTTTTGGCGTGATCAAAACTTTGGCGTGATGCGTGGTAGGACAAATATTTGGGGCGTGATGTACTTCATGTTTTTGATGCTAAATAGGCGTTAAATTGAATGGATTCAAGCTTCTGCACAAAGGTGGCGTTTCCTGGACGATCATATATGATATCACCGTAGTCAAGATGAGGTCTAATATAAGATTTGTAGATGGTTAGAAGAGATCTCATTGGCACATGTTTGCAAAGTCTGTTCATAAGGCCAATACCTTTATTGGCCTTTTGTATCTTCTCATCCAAATGGCGATCAAAAGAAAGTTTTGAATTTAAGATAAGACAAATTGCATCTGAAGTTGACGAACCGTGGCTTTGAAAAAATTCTTAAAAAATATCTCTTATCAATTTATTTTCAGTTGGTACATAAAGTAAAGGACCTACTTTAATGGGATAAATTTTCGCGGGGATTAATTTTCGCGGATTTGGGTGTCATCCGCGAAAATAAGTCCCATTGGAAATTTGAAAAAGGCCCATCCGCGAAAATTAGTTTCCACGAAAAATTTGATTTTTTTTTGCAATCCGCAAAATTTCTATTTTTATCGTTTTTTATTTTTTTTCTACATGAGGGCACGCAACCCTCGAAAAAGGTCAAATCCTCGATATGCTTGTTAGCAACTAATTCATTTTCAATTTAATTTTCCTATCCCGAATTTCTCTTCCGCTTTTTTCCAAAATAGGCTGTGAAAATTTAGCTCCGCACCATGTAAGTTCAAATTCAACTTTTGATAGTTGTAATACATATCTCCTCGCCCTATTCCAAAACACCCTCTTATTACTTGTAAAAAAAATTCTTAATTTTCCTGGAAAAATTTTATTTCAATGTTTTAACCCTTTTCAAAAATTTTAACTTGTACCCCAATCCGCGAAATTAAATCTCCGCGAAAAATCAGGAAATCCCTCATCCGCGAAAATTAATCCCCGCGAAATCTAAAAATTTCGCGGATGAGCTCAACCGCGAAATTTAATCCCCGCGAAAATTTATCCCATTAAAGTAACGTCCTAAATAGTAACAGCCTTAAACCGTTACTAACAAAATCCAACTTTTATAAAAATAGTCAAAAATATCTACCACAATTTACATATTGGGCAGGTGCAAAAATCGTTTGGCAACATTTTTGATTTGCCCCTAAATGTATTAAACGTTGCAGAGCATTTCACATCCTTAGAGAGACGATCCCAGATGAGGGAGCCAATAAAACTTAGAAATTGTAAGCCAAACTTAACTGTGTTAGCCGGAGGTAACATAGCCCTAGAGGGGGTACCGTGAGTATCACAGCGCGAATAAATTTTCTCTTTGAAAACTTGACCTCTGATACTCAGGGTATAGAGGGGGCGTTTATTCGAAGGGGGCGTTTATTAAATAATTTCCATTTTAGGAGGGGCGTTTATTCGAGGGGGCGTTTATTTGAAGTAATACGGTATACAACGATCCTCGAGCAAAAAAAAACATTTTCACAGTAAAATTCATTTCTATCATTTTGAGGCATGCATCTTGAACTTTTCCCTATTTGATAATATCCCACTCATGGCTATCTTTTCAACGAGTAAAGAACAACCGTTTTTATTTGACTCTACCCAATGGTATATTCTTATATACAGTGTTGCAACTAGGTTTTGTGAATATGGACGGAAACCATTTGAACCAAAAACCCTCTTACTGGCAAGACGGAAATTATATATTTGTATCTCAACTGGACGGATATCCGCCTACAGACGGAAAAGTTGCAACACTGGAATAAGTTTTATGCTTATGAAAGAAAAATAGCCTGTGATAATTGAAGTTTAATGATTTTTCTTCTTTTGGTGAGAGAACTCAGTATTTACAGCTCAGAAGCAATAATAATAATAACAACAATAATGATACGCATCATATATATTCAATATATAAACATACAAAAGAAGTGAAGTTCGTCCCCAAACCCCTTTTTAAGAAGAATGGGAACTAACTAAGCAAAGAATTACGACTGGGAGAAAAATCTAGTGTTTTCAAAATGTGAAAAAATGGTGTATTTATCTAGGAGGACAACAAGCTTGTCAGAGAGTGTATTCATGATATGCACCATTGCAATGTCTTCCACGGACCCAACAGCTGATTGGTTGAAAGTGACTAGTTTTACTTACAGTCAATCAGCTGTTGGTCTGTTGATCTAATGTCAGAAGACATAGCAATGGTGCATATCATGAATATCTTCATGGAGAAAAAGTAATCATCCTTTTACTTCTTAATTACTCAGCCATGACAACCAGCTGACAACATCGCGTCCTTCTGTAGATTTTCAAATAAAAGTTATGGTCCAAAAAAGAGTTAAGACGAAAACTGAAAAACCTTTAAAACAAGGTCAGCTTATGATATATCCCATTCGAATCAAATCAGAAATGTCGCATGATGGGAAAATTTGGGAAAATCTTTATTCAGGATTCAAATTTTAAGGGATTTGGTACTTGGGTCAGAGGAGGGGGCAAAGGATCTGGGGAATAGTCAGCAGAGTTTCATCATTTGTACATTTCAAAGATTTGATTCGAATGGTTTGAAAGAAGATAATCTTAGTGATGGGGCAACCAATACAAACGTCAACAAAACAAACACCTTTGGAGAAGAGCACAAAAAGTTGTGTGCCACTCTCCACCTGAGATGCTTTAAAAGGCAAACAAAAACAAACCCGATGTGAAATACATAACTTAAATTGGTAAAAAAGATTTAAAAAATCCCTAAAACACCTTCAATTTACAGCATAACAAAACTCAGCCGTTGAAAAGGACTTTAAGTACTCGGTTCGGACGATTTCAGCAGAGAATTTGTTTTGTTGCAATTTGAAGACGTTATAGTGAACTCAGGAATTATGAAATAAGAAGAAATGCTAGCGTCTCCCGTAAGGAGAATACATTCTACGCCCCGGAGGTGACGGGAGGTCCCGATGGTGTCCGTTTGTTGGAACGCTATGTCTGGGCGGTAAATGCACCGGGACATGGAAAGGCGAACGAGGATCGGGTGGAAAGGCAGTAGGAGGGCGGTGAGCCATGATTCGATCATAATCCACCATCAAACGTTTGTCTTTTCTGATCCATTCTAATTGTTCGTGATAGAACTTGCGATGTTCAGCATGCTGTTCTCTTAACAGATTTGAAGAAAGTTGTTCGTCTAAAGTTCTCTTCAGGTTGTTGTGAATGTTAATACCGTTTGGGACGTGTAACCTCTCGTGAGGCGGCCCGCCGTGTATATCATGAGGAAACGGAATCCGATCGTGAAACGGTCGCGCAGGCGGATGGTGAGGTACCGAAAAATGTCTATCAAGCATACGTGCTTCGTCTTCCGTGCTTCGTTCAATACGCACTGGTTCTGATCTCGCTGGATGCAATTTAGTGAGCGAGTCTACAGAAAAAGCACTATGAAGGGGCGGACTCGTCTTCTCTTTTTCGATGGTAAGAGCGTCCGTGACGGGCAGCGAAGAAGGCCGGTCTTTACGCTGATGAATAGAAGATGACGTTCTGGGTACGTAATCTTCGTACGTTTTTGATTCACTGAATCCGGTCACACGTGTTGCAGACGGCCGCACGGGTGGAGGTGGGATTATAACGGAGTTTCGACTGAAGTCAACAATGTTTTCAATAGCTTCACGCGAGTGAGAATAATGATGTTTATTAGGTGGTGAAAATGAGGAATGATTTCTTAAGTGAGGGTTCAGTAAAGGATTGCCGTTCGGCGTTATGCCACCTGAATATCCGTTGAAAGGCGGTCGCGCGTGCCGGTCTCGTTCACGAGGTGATATAAACGCGGACGGATGAATATCACGAGGTAATATAGGTGGTGACTTTTTCAATCGAGTCTCAATTCGTGCTTTTTCAGCGGCCGCTTCCAAGTTACTTCGGGCACTTTCGTGCACCATTTCACGGGGCGGTAGTTCTTTGTGCATTGAAGAGGGTGGCGGCACTGGTGGGGCGGACATTAAAGGTTTCTCAAGAAGTTTATGAAGACCAAATTCTTTTGGTGAAAGGTGTGCAAAGTCTTTTGGTGAATGAAAATGCTGTGGTACCTCTTTGATATCCGCTGGATAGATTTTCCGCACTTCTCCCCCGTTGACCGTATGTGGAGGAATCGTATGATTCGTTTTGATTGGAAGTGTCTTCGAACAGACTAACTGAGGTGGAGTCTTACTATTCCGAAAATCACTGGCATTCGGGTGTGCCGGGCGATCGGGACGACTTATCGGGATTGGTTTTAAAGGTTGTTGAATAGAAGTTTGTTGTTGAGTTGTTATTGAATTGTGAATTTCGCTGTTTGTTGAAGGTTCACTTTTAATCACTGTTACTTCGTTTTTTATTCCGTTGATTAGCCTATCCGAGATTGTTGTAGAAACCTGTAGTTTTTGTGGTTCTGTTTTAACATCCATCGTATGGGTTCCGTTTATTCGCAGTTCTTGTTTTATTTCGTTCGGTCGCGCGGGCATTGATGGCGAACCGCTCCCGTTGATGAGATTGAATCGTGGATGCAACGGATTCGCTTTAATATCATCTAGTGTCGCCGTCGTTGAGGTTGGAGTAGAGACAGGGGTAGTCGACGAGGTAGAGGAGGTGTGAGTCGAAGTCTTGCTACGCGGTTTTTTCTCTTTCTTTTCGCTATGTTTCTCTTTCTTTTCGCTAGATTTCTCTTTCTTTTCGCTAGATTTCTCTTTCTTTTCGCTCGATTTTTCTTTCTTATCGGACGATTTTTCTTTCTTTTCGGTTGATTTAGTATTAGAAGAGTCTGTTTTCATTTTTGGTGATGATTTTTTATCGTCAGTCTTTTTATCAAGGGAAAGTTTTGGTGTTTTGGTCACTTCAGGTTTGATTAATTGAGGTGTGGTTTCCTCTTGTTTGATATTCTCTTTTTGTTCACGCTCTTCGAGCTCGTCCTCTTCCTGTGCGTTAAACGGACGACAATGTATATCTGCTTTCAGGTGTTTTCCTTCCCATTTCGCATGATGATATTTGGAAATAGTACTATAAAGTCCTTTATTGACCGCGTGGGCCGCACGGTTTGCCATAGCGGTAGAGAAAACGAAACAACGAACGGTCTTTTTGATCTTCTTTTCGGGAGGAGTGAGTTGTTTTTGACTCGTTTTCTTCTTTAGTTTGGGTTTTGATTGTACTGTAACTGAGAGAGAAGGAGAAATAATCATTAGTTCAATTTTCGATTTACTACACAGAGAAGCAAACAAAAAGAACATTTTTACAAGAATTATTGCAAAGCAGAACAGAAGGGAGCTCTCTATAGACCAAATTAACTAAATAACATTGCTGAAACATCTTGAAAGGCAAGGTAGGTACAAACAAAGTCATACACAATGTCAAAAGTTAGAAAACGTGACGACTTTCTGCTTGCTAACCTTTCTTCAGATCTCTCTTTTCTTCATCGTCACGATCTACGATCTCTTCTTCGCTCAATTCTTCTTCTTTGATTTCCAACTGTAAACGAGATTGTAATGTATGTAATGATTGTATTTAATGCAAGGCAAAAACATGATCACCCCAAACAAGTTAATACTAAATGACATTCCTCTTCTAAAAGCATTTGGGTCTAAGGAGTCATTGAGTGTCAGCAGTGAGACATTTGCTTCCATTAAAAACCCTTTCCAATCTTTCCCAATACACCTTTTTGACCGTAGTCGCGCGGTCAGGCGCGTGCCACTTAATTTTTTAATTACCCCCCTAAACTCAATCCAATCCTTTTTTGACACCTTTTTCTATTGTCTATAGGTGCGAAAAAAAGACTGGGCCGGTTTTAGGGTGGTAAAACGGACAAAAAAATGCCCGAGAAAGCATACCTCTTTTTCGTGGAACAATTCTTGATCCGAGTCTGGAATTTCTTCTTCAATTTCATCTCCATCTTCATCGCTGAAAGGTGAATCAAGTGAGCCGAAAGAATGATGCTTCGTGATTGGCTGTTGCTTAGCAACCTGCATTTTATCGTTGTCATGGTCTTGGATCTGTGAGAAATAAAATGATTGGATGAAAGTTTGAAGGGTAAAGGACGAAAATTCATCCTACCTAAAGAATTGGGAGATAGTCATGAGAAAAAGCAATGTCATCTTTTAGAACCTGAAAACCCTGTTCATCATTACTATTGAACACAAGTTAGGTTGTTATGATAACAAAATCCTACCTAGGTCACGTGACATTACAAGATTCACGTCTTTTCGAAAATAATAGCAACAATATTTTTTGTGATATTCAATTTTTTTTGCTTGGAAAAGCTTAAAGCACGAAATCTAGCACTCTAGGGCTTTATAAATCTGTGTTCCAATATAAGAAATATAACACAAAAAGTTCTCTCCCCGTCCTTGTTGTTTTTTTTCAGAATCTCACCTCCTCCTCGTCGTCTGAAAACCAATCATCGTTCTGTTGTTTCTTCAATTCGTTCTGCAAAACACATTTCCGTTTCCCACGTGGTTGAAATATGGACAGGTCGATACCCGGTGAGTCGGAACGCCGGATAGCAGGCTCCTCTTCTGGCTTCTTTTTTTCCTGGAGAAAAGAAAGTTTTCAATAAAAGTAGTGGCAAAAAAGGAGTGGTAATCGTTCAAAGTTATTTTTATGGATTTTCGAGTTTTAATAATCTGCGATGATGAAGAGAGGCAACAGTGATAGAAAAGCCAAACCCAAGTAATTACACTGACCTTTTTCAACCCCGCACATCAGATTTTTTTAAGTGGTACCCGCAATGTTAAAAATTAACGTCGAGCGGGATTGAGAAACTGTCTCCAGGGAGGGTCAATATAAAGCGCAGTGGTCCAATACTGCATGACAGTTTAACAAACCAAGAGTACTCTTACTTGAGTGTAAGACAACATATAGCTTGCATGATCAATAGAGAGTGTAGCTTACTCCACACCCAATTAGAAGCGGGAGAATATTTTCATCAAAATAATGAAATACAAACATGAATTTATTCAAAACCTATTATATAGAGCATGCATAGAAATGAGAAATGAATGTGTCGAATTTCCTGAGTAAATTACAACTCATCACCCTTCCTTTCAATTAACATTCTATTAATATCACCAAGACACCATTAGCCATGGATCACGTCAAAAGAAAATTGAATTACCGCAGAGAAAACACTTGATCGATAAAAAATAAGGAGAGCGCTTTTTGTGATGGTACTTCTGTTGTAACATTTAATATGTCACAACCCAACCCAAGTCATTTTTCACTTCACCTTAACTTTCTTTAAAGACAACAGTCTTTGACTTTGATAAATTGGTTCATTTTCAAGATTGTTATCCCAAGCATTATGTTTTCGGGGTGATGGAGAAATCCGCGTGAGTTTCTCTAACACGTCTTGAGTCACTGGCTTTCGAGAATCACTGGCTTTCGAGAATCTCTGGCTTTCGAGAATCTCTGGCTTTCGAGAGTCACTGGCTTTCGAGAATCACTGGCTTTCGAGAATCACTGGCTTTCGAGAATCATTGACTTTCGAGAGTCACTGGGTTTCGAGAATCTGTAGCTTTCGAGAATCTCTGGCTTTCGAGAGTCACTGGCTTTCGAAAATCATTTAAGAACCAAGAAAATTTCTTCAAAAATTGAAATTGAAATATTCTTACGGTTTTATTTTTCTTGAAAGGCGGTTGTTTGTCCTTCTCTATCTTTGTCTTTCGTTTATTCTGGAATGATGGAGATAAACAGTCTTATCATTTATTTGAAATTAAGGAGATAAAATAGTTCGAAATTAAGGAGATAAAATAGTTCGAAATTAAGGAGATAAAATAGTTCGAAATTAAAGGAAAGCCCCTTTAAAGGACATCATTTGAAATATCTTCCAACATTTATTCACAAAGCACTTTTCAAACAAAAGAAAGCAACAAATACCGAGCCGCACGAGCACAAAATGCTTAGTCAGCATAATGGAAACGCCTCGTTTCTAAATCATCAAAAAGAATATCTTTAGAAGGCTAGTGATATCAACGTTTGCGTTAAGTTCAAGGACCATTCGTATAAGCACAAATGTGGCGTTGTTTTCGCAACCACTAATTGAATTTTCGTCAAAACACACTCTAACAGTAGCCCACTCGTGTCAGTTTACGTCAAGAAAGATAAGGACCAAAAGATGCTTAGAGGGTGCATTTTGAAAAATCGAAATTGTATGGAAATACTGTAATTAATAGGTTTAAGCAATTTACTATTTCAGATATAAGCATTATTACGGAAAAGGCGGTGAAAATACAAGTTTGGGAAGTTTCAGGTCCATAGAAAGCAGAATTGAGGATGTGAAAACCATGTCAACGTAATTAGGCTGATTCACTCGAGAATGGTTTCTTCATGGTGGAAAAAAGTATTAGTATTGCTAATTAACAAAGGTAAACAACAAAACAACAACAACAGCAAAAGAGAGGGAGACGAAAAACTTCTAAGCAGAAAAAGTAATTTGAGAAGTGAGTACGCACGCGAAAAAAAAGTTGTTAAGAAAAAGCAACAAAGAATTTGTCGTTCAAAGTCACGAGACGAAAGATTACGCAATCACGTGCTATTTTAAAAAGGCGTAATGTTTGGGGTTTAAGAAGTAGACTTCGTGTGTGTGTCTTCTGATGAATTTGTGTTAAATGTTAAATGTAAAAGATGGTAAAGTACCATTGTCGGGGAAAACTTCGTCGGGGAAAATTTTCGTCGGGGAAAAATATTCGTCACTTGCTGGTAGTTGTTAAACGCATTAAGGCCGGGGAAAATTTTCGTCGGGGAAAAATATTCGTCACTTGCCCGAAATTTCGTGACTTTTCCCCGACGAAGCTTTCTCCGATAAGGTACTCGATTACCATACCTACGGCTGTCTTTCCAAAAGTTCAAACGCGCCAATATGACAAAAATTCAAATAATGCTGCGGTACAGTAACTTTGAAAAAAAGACAAAACCAAGCATGCGTTTTATCGGCGAAAGACTTCTTGCAGAGTCTTTTTATAGCCAAGCTTGGTTCCTCTCTCGAATTATTCGTAAATTTTAATATCTGGCAGAAAATGTCTTCATTTGAATGTTGAGAGACCTTGTGGGTAGATAGCCGTTAGTACGGTATTTATTGATATTCAGGGCGCGCTGTTTGATACACAGAAACCACCCTAATGAGTCACGTGGTACGGCGAGATTCACTTTTTGATTATCGGTAGAAAACAAAAATGCACACTTAAAGCAAATAATGGACTTTAATAACCTAACTGAAAACACACAACTACAAATGCAAAGGAACCGCCAAAGAAAAGAATTGAAGAATGAAAACTTTCTTACATTGTTAATCTTTTCATCATTGTCTGTGATAATATGCTCTTCGAAACCGTTCCCATTATGCAAAGGCTAAAAAATGAAAAATAAAGAGTCTCTGGTAAAATGGCCGTAAAATGTAAGTAGGGCGGAACTAGGGCGTGCTAAGCCTGCTTGAAGAAAACAATCAGCGAAAGGAACACATGGCCAAAACATTTTTAGGTTTTATCCTAAACACAAATGTTGATTAGACCTTTTTGCCTCGATGGCAACAATATGTGAGGGTAGGGAGGACGGAGAGAGGCTAAACTCGGTCCCGGTATAAACGAATAAGACACCTTCAATGATCAACATAATTGAGACTATCAACGAGTTTCTGGAGTGCTTCTAGATCCGAAAAGCACGAAAACAAAAAAAGCGTTGATAGCAATCACTACTTTATCATGTTCGTGCAATTTGGAATGAGTGCGTCGTTGAGGTTATTAAAAAGCATTTATAAATGTGTACAACGAACGGATATACTTTAACCACACACTCTTGATTGTTTTTTTACTTTTCGATGAAAATAGTTAATATTTCTCATGCGTCGTTTAAATTAAACCACCAGATACGCTAGTCGGGGGTTAGACTGCTTTTATACGATGGCCTTCAGAACGATCCCTATTTTTATTCTTGCTTTGAGAAAAAGAATGTCATATTTTCAGTTGTGTCTACTAAGCTCATGTTCGAGTGAGTTCGAAAAGCCAAAAGCGGTGACAACTATAAACTATCATGAAAGATTTTCCAAAAAGGGTACATTTTTACATACATTAAGATGTATAAATCCTTATGTTGAAAAAGGCCAGTGGCCGAAATATTCATAAGAAAGAAGATGTATCATCCACTCTCGCATAAACGGATGAAATTGCTTTTTACTTGACAAGGAGAAAATTTTAACGAGAGATATTGAGAGGGATATAATAGGAATCATTGTATAATAATAGTAAAATATAGTAAAACGGGAATGTAAAAAGATGATATGCAGTATGAGTTTTTATTAAAGAAATGGGGCCTTTTAAAGAATTAAAAGAATGGGGGTATTTAAAGTAAAGCTCTTAGAGGTATTGATGTTGGTAGATAAACGAACTGCTTTATATCGACAATAAGATTAAGCTATGTGATAAAACGAAAACAAGAATGACAGATCTTAAGAAGCAGTAAACCAATATCTCTAAGGAGGTTTATGGGACGACTTTACAAATCTTGATATCTGTTTGCTCATTTCATCAAGAAAAGTCTTACAATTACTATTCAAAAGTCTTGCCGAAAACTTTTGGTTAGTCAGAAGACCAACCATGGTCATATCACCAGGGGAAGTTATAAGATAGCCGATCACAAATCATATAAAAGACAAACTGAAACAAATCTTGGGAACAAATCCTTTATCTCATCGCACCAAAGGATGTTGTGACCAAGTCGAAAAATAATAGGTAGCCCACTCGACAAAACACAGACTATCAGTGGCTTATAAAACTGTCGAATGACTCTGGAGTGATTAAGAAATAAAATATACGCAAAATATAAACACCGTGTTACAGAGACGCTAAAGACATTTTCAGCGTTCCTGTGAGCCAGGGGTAGGTGTTACTGTGCAAGTGAAACAGGGGTGTAGTGCATTAATGAGATATTAGTAAGCTTCGTAAGTCGACGTAAGTCGAAAGATGATGATGATGAGTAAGCTTCACCATGCCAGTGAGACAGGGGTGTCAGAATTACTTCTTACCTTCTGCCTGGGCTTTTTAAATTTCATGTTGATTAAAAAATCGTTTTCTTCTTTGGAGAGCGTAATCTTGGCGAATTTTTGTCGAACCGCCCACGAAAAATTGTTGATGATGCCCCAGTTGTAATGGTATGGGTGTCTTTTGTTGTCACAATATCTTTCTATTATTTTATTTCTTTTTTATTTCATCTGAAAGGGAATCATAAAGAATGATAAACAACCTGACAATTTCCGAAGGCTCAGGACTCAGGATCACATAAGATAGCACATCTTTTCAAGCATTTTTTCGAAGGCTTGTGAGTAAAAAAACTGAAGCCTGTCTACCACTCGAAATAATCGAAATACCTCTCAGAAGTTTTTCGAAGATGTCAAATATGGAGAAAAACGTACAGTTTCCATTTTATGAAATCGCACAACGATGCCAAAGTAAGAATGTTTGAAACGAAAATATTGGAATGAAATTCTACAAAACTGTTCTGTCTGTCTAGAATCAACAAACAACGCCATGCAACAAATTCATCATAGTGGATTTACTGCTGTAAACAAACAAAATATTATAAAAATTCAAATTATTTGACAGTCAAAGTTAGAATGTTTTAAACGAAAATATCGGAGTGAAACAAAACTGTTCTTTCAGTATGGAAAACAACACCACGAGGGACGATAAGCACAACGCAAAAATCCATTTGATAGAAATATTTCGATCGAATTTTTTTTTTAAACAAACAGATCCACTATAGTAGATGTAACAAAATAATCAAAACATTGAAATTATTTGACAGTCAAAGTTTTCAGAAGAATTTTGATCAGTAGATAACAAGCATACCAATCCTACACCAAACGATCGACCATATGGCAAGACACACAAATTTCATTACAAAAGAAAGCATCATTATAATTATTAAATCGACTGCATCTTAATTTCTCTTGTTTGAATGATTTAATTAATGGACCTTCTCTCTCGCTCTCTTGCTGTTGACGACTAGATGCGTCGTATGAAAAACTGACACAATTGGTTGACAAAACTGATCCAGTAGAAATGGTTTATTCGAATTTCGATAAAATTCATTTTGTGAACTTATGGTTTCATTTTTAGTATCATTTATAAGACCATACCAAAAATACTGAACCCAATCTGCATTTCGAATCATATGAGAAAAACATTATAACAAAACTTCTAATCGGTAAGATGGCCAAAAATAAAGTATAATGCCAAGTACAGAAAAACGAATTTTCAACTGAGATTTCAAGCCATATACATTACGAGTTGAACATTTTGTTTGATAAATTACTTGAAAAATTGACTGAAAAAAATGCTTGACAAAACACACTTTACAAAGACAGCAATTAAAACAAAAGCAATCAAAAAATCTCATTTTTCTTGAACTAATTTCAACATGACAACGAATGATCAGAAGAGACTTTGTCTGTTATTAATTTCGAAAATACATTTTTAAAAAGGATTAGTTCCTTCTGTTTTATTGAAATGACTTCTTTTTACAAGACTTTGCAATCAATAACCTTAGGTGAGCTTAGAATGGATCAGAAGGTCTTTTATCATTTTAATAAAATGAGAGCTGTTCAATTCTTTTAAAGTCCTCTTTCAACCATTAAAACATGCGAAAACTAAAAGTTGAAATATGCTGACAGAACTAAATTAGAGATTTTCATACATTGATGCCCGATAAAAATGATGAAGTTAAAAAACTTTGATGCGTTAACTATTTCACCCTTTAAGACGAGAAGGCCACACTCCGGATGGCATAAAATGCAAGAAAAAAACCATAAATAAATCAATTCCACAGATTTCAAATATGAACGGATATTCTGAGGTCTGTCACTAGAACAAACAAGGAGAGCGCTTAAACAAAACATTTCAGATGAGTTGACAAGGTATCTATGAAAGTATGACAATACTGTGAATGGAACACTTTGTTTTGAAGTTAACTTTATGTTTGCCAACTCTCATCCGTTCCTATTATATTTTTGAGGCTCAATTTTTGCGATATTAAGTAAGATCATTACATTACATTGCCCTTTGGGAAGGCCAAAAATGACCAAAGTATTCCCACTTCACTTCAATTTTTTATCTAAGACAGATACGACGAAAAATCTAAACACAGATTTGAAATCCGCAAGGTGCTGATAAATTGTCGATAAAGTTAAGTGTCCAAATACTTATGGGAGATATTTTAGATATTTCTGTATGTACTTTACTTTTGTGATAATAAATGTTGGATTGATGAGTACCAGTGAATAATGAACTTGATCTTGACATTCTGTTTTCTGTCAAAAACATCAACTGGCATCAAGGCAGCAAAACCTTTCAATTTTTCAAAGCTAAATATTTCATGCATATTTCCCATTGTAAGCACTACCCAAAAACTCCTATTAATATCATGGAAGAAGAAAGCCTGAAACTACAAGCTACAATCTTTCAAGAAATATATTGAGAATTCCGGTTATTTTGACGTTTTTCGAGATTTAAAGTTTGGGCGAAAAAGCCGATTTTGGGCTATCTCTTTAATTTAATCGAATATTTCAATTTGAGACGGGTAGGCAGACTTCCAGGCTATATTCAGAGCCTTACTGGACCATTTTTGAACTTTTGGATACTGAGATCCTAAGCTCCTAAGTGTTAAGTCTGGCGTTAAAACTCAGAGTTAAAAATCTACCCTTCGAACCTACTTTAGAGCACTTACAAATCGATTGTGGTTTCAAAACTTCCTGGGGAATTTCCCATTTGTCTCAAATATTTCTTGAAGGATTGTAGTTGAAAATCAAATTCATGATATGCACCACTGCAATTATTTCACGAAATTATGCAACTTTTTCAACGTTTTTTTTTTTCACCCAATACGTCACTTTTTCTATTGTTTTTTAAGTGACGTATTGGGTGGAAAATCTTAAAAGTTCTCAGAAGACTCTCCAGTGAGCATTTCATGAATAGCATAAAAAGCAACAGAAATCGAAAAAATATGACGACTTTCTACCGAAAACTATGCTTTAAAATGATGCCCTAAAACGAAAAAAGAAAGGAAAATATAGGGTTCTTTTTCAATTCTTATTGTAGATTGGAAGAAGATTTTCATGAAAGAAAAGTTTTAATTACAACTAGCTTCTCTCCCAATATGATAGGAAATAAAAACTGGTTAGTAAAGTAATATTCACAATATTTCTCTCTCTCTTGATCAAAAGAAGAATGTAATCGTTTGGTAGGTAGCCTTGTGTATTTTTCAATGAATGTTTGTGTTTTACGAACTGGGCACGTTGGAGAACCTCAACTATTCTACTATCAGAAACCCAAAAATCCGCCTAGTGAATACGAAATACACGGGTTTCGATTTAAGCTACGCACGGCAAAAGAAATAACTCTCAAAAACTGGTAACATCAAGCAAACATATTTTTTGAGATAGACCCTTTAAATTGTAAACGACTCCAAATATATATCAACGAGTTGGTTTCACGAAAATGCAAAAAAAAAAAAACGACTTCAAAAAAATCACGGCAGAAAATAACTCTCAACCATCAAGCAAACATATTTTTTGAGATAGATACTTTAAATTCTAAACGATTCCAAATAAACATACCAAAATTCAAATCGCATTGCTGGTTTTATTTAGCATAAACTTTACAACCAGAGTAAGGCGAAATACATAGCACACCTTGTCACACAAATCATAAAACAAAACATTCGACACACAGTCAATAGACAACTTTAGTATGCAAGTCTCAACATAACAACACACATACAATCTCTTGTTTACTTTGTCAACTTTTGACCATTGTTTGGAAGAAAGCATCATTTGACTTTTTTTATAACGTTGCGATGACAAACCTATTTGATGAAAATATGCCATCATTTATAATTTCAACTTAATTTTAGGATCTTGTGACCAGGCCCAGAGAAGTTTTAATGTAACACGAGAAGGCAACAAAAATGGCCTCCGTTAAAACACCGTTTCGCGGAAACGAAAAAATCGAAAATCTCCTACTTTCTAATACTGATTCACGCTTGTTTTCCACATAGTTTCTTTCAATGAATATCACATACAGTATAACTAACAGCGTATTTCGTTAGGATATGGTATGTACTATGTTGTCGTAAAACGCCTGATTATCGAACACCGTTCACGTAAAATTGAAGACTCAAAATATTTCGACAAAGACATTTTTTGTTTCGGGGCACGAACGCCGTTCACGTAAAGATAAAGACTCAAAGCCTTGCAAGCTATACCAAGACAAAATCATTTTTGCATACAACTCATAACAAACAACGAAATCATACGTAGGGTTGTACTATTTTGTTGTAAAAAGGAGCACGAACGCATTAACATATGTAATGAAACCAGGAAGCTCTTCATTTAAACACCGCACGGAAATTACACAAAATAAAACAATCAAAACACAATATAATGTACTGTCGCACAAAATATTGTAGGGTCTAAATTTTGTAACAAACGGATCTTTTTTATCTACAAAAACGAGTAGCGTTTTAAACCAAGCATCCCCAGTTTGAATTCCTACACTATTCAATCGTGTTTCTAGCAAATTAAACCTGTCTGAAAATCGTATACCAGGGTTAATTAGGCGACTTAGAGTCCGCAAAGCCATAAAATGTTATTAACTTGCCTGGTTTGTTCTTATTAAAAAAACTTGTAAGCTAAAAATCAAAATACAGCATAAAAACAGTTGAGAGATATTTAGAATTTTTTTAGTATTTACGGTAATCGACAGAGATCAGTGTGTTTTTATTGAGATCAGTGTTGTTTTTATTTGATCAAAGATGTAATGAAGCAAGCATGACAGAGAAAACAGCAGCATGTTTCAATCAGAAGAATCGAGGAATCAGAAGAAATCGCTTCAAAAGATTGAACTATTCAACCCGCAACCAAACTTCAAAATATAGTTTTCAATAAAAATTCAAAAATACTCCGAACAAATCTCAAACTACAAAATAGTATTACACATCTACAACTTTTTAGGCGAGCTGAATTTACTTAGATGGAATGATCTTTACCTTCAACATAACAAAAAATATATATATTGTATTTGTTGTATTTGTATTGTCTTTTTGTTTCCATTTTGAGTAGTTGAAGGTTTTATACTTCTAGACTATATATATAAAGGAATACTATAAAACTAATTTTTTGAGCCAAAAATTGTTTAAAAGGACGAACCCTGACGAACTTCGACATAACGAATCTCAAAGTCCAAGAATTACTATAAAACAAATTTTTTGTCCATTTTACTGTCCATTTCAAGCTGTAAATGTTTAAACAGACGAAGCTCCAGTAAAGCGATAAGCAACACAGAACGCAATATTAGAAAATCTCTGTAAGTTTTCATGTTACAAAAATGTTATGAAGTTCTGTTTTTAATCTCATTTTCTTAACAGCTTTAACCGAATACAATGGAGCAAGATAATGGAGCAAGATAATGGAGCGACACGAGAAAAAGTTTTAAATTAAATTCTTGTAAAATTGATACTTTCTTTTCTCTCTATACAGTATTGATGTCAAATTTCTCGTTCCCTTGTGTGATCTACATGTTATCGAATCTCAAATTCGTGAATAATTCTCCTCATAAATCAGGGGTCTTATTCTTCGCCGGTATAGACATGAGAATAGTTACAATTCACCAATCTAAAAATTTGGTTCGCCGTCTCAAGTGCATAATATTCAACTGAGCTTGTTAAGAATTTGACAAAGCAAAACCACTGGAAATTAATGATACAGAATTCTCAAAACATTCACAAACAACTACTGAAAACAAGAACAATTCAAAAACCATCTTTAGGTTTGAAACCCAAAAGAAAATCCGAAGACTTCGAGAACTTTCGACATATTTTGAAGTATTTTGACGCATTGCTTGCATCGAAGATTCTGAATTTTCCATCTTGAACACTCACTGTAACGGTGCTGTATATTTGCGAAAGATACGAATAAAAAAGGTTCGAATTAAACAGAGTTGACTGCGTTAGAAATTATACTCCCAAAAATGCATCATGGGCATTATACTGTAACTCTCATCACATGTCATAATAGACATTCGACAATTAAACTAAATAATTAACATTTTCAGTTAATGACTTTGAGATGCAATTTTCATTCTTTTGTTTTCAAAAGTAGTTATAGTTAATCGTTTTGAAAAATTTCCGTCAAAAAAAAAAGAGACTGGGCGATGTCTTCTGTTGATATCAAAATACAACAACATTTCATCTCCGTTAATTGAAGGAAAGAAGAAGTTTTTAGTCCATCCAAATTTATAAAATGAAACGAAATTTCCACCAAAATTAAAATTTTCTGATCAACGAGCCTTTCAAAATAATGAATAATTCTAAACTTTTTTTCCTGAAAGGATTCCCCTTCCAAACCAAACACACCTCTTTCGAGACTACGAAAATATTCGATGTTTTCAAATTTCAATTTTCTCTCATTCATATAATCATATTAAATTCTCAAAAAACCTCGTCCGTCTGATTAACTAGGTTTTTCTCTTTTTATAAATATCGTTGAGAGATAGGAAGGAGCGAGGCTAAGTCTGAAAACCGAACAGACCACATAGCGATCACCTACACGTTTTAAACATAAGAACATTCAAATTTTTTGAAACCTTCGGATATTCTTAACATGTTCTTATTTTCACCATTTAGTGAGTGTTTTTGCCAATTTTTCTAAGAAACAGGGTGTTTTAGTATCTATAAAGCCTTAAAATATTCATAACTTGTTCTTAACATTTTGGACACCGAAGCCTTATGCTCTTATAAAGTTTGTTCTTATTAAGAAAAACGTGTACTCATATTAAAACATGGTGAAACATTAACACGATGGTTTTTACTACAGAGAGAATGTTCTTAAATAATTCATTTTATCACCATTTTTGATGAGATTCTCTCATTTTTTTCATCCAACAACTTTTAAATTCTCCATACATACACAATCTAAGAAAGAATCTACATTTGAAGGTAGAGACAAAACATTTAGTACCAACTCTCATATTGCGTTTCCGTTGATACGTTTATCTTTCTGATCGAGAATGGAAAATTAATTTCGCATCGAAAATTAATCGATATCTTGATTTAATTTGATCAGGGCTCAACTTAAAACTTTGTCAACAAATTTTAACAACAATCACTCAATGGAAACGTAATAAGACAAATTTTAATGAAATTAATCTAAACATCCAGAAGTCGTGTTATTTTTACATGGAAAGATTGTTTTGATATAATAACTCAATTTGAAGATCCGTTAAATCTAATCAGTAATTTGTAGGTTTGTTTATATTTTGTTTTCATCATTAGGCTAACATGTCTCGTTACTTCCGCAAAAAAAGCCATCACGAGTTGCTCTCTGAAGTCTCACAATTACCTCTCTCTTAGAATCTCTTACAATTAATTTAAATAAATGTCAAGTTTAAATTACTTGAATTGCATCTATGAGACTATGGGTAATTTTTCCCTTACCAAACAAATCAAGGTATCATTTTAAAGATTAGATTGAGTTACTTGTTAGGCGAAATATAAAATCCAAATCCAAAAAAATAACCTTGTCTAAGCTATAACAGAAAAATCATAATATATTGTAATATATTTCGAATCGCCGCGTGACTTTTAAAAGACATCAGTTCCCAACACCAGTTAAGTTGCAATGTGTCAATTCTAACAAAGGAGCCATAAACGTGACAAGATCAAACATGAATATTCCGAGAAAATACATGCTTTCCAACGACTCACAGGTCATATTTTAGAAAGGCAAGGCAGCGTCCGTTGGTGGCCAAAAAGGGCACTTTTTCCAGTGTTTTTCCACTAAAAAGGCTGTTTTTACCAATATTTTAGTAATTTCAAGAGGGACAGCGTCCGATAACAGGACGCTTAAAGGGCATGAAAAATGGCA
This sequence comes from Clytia hemisphaerica, assembly GCF_902728285.1. Taxonomy (NCBI): domain Eukaryota; kingdom Metazoa; phylum Cnidaria; class Hydrozoa; order Leptothecata; family Clytiidae; genus Clytia; species Clytia hemisphaerica. Next base: position 18,221 of record NW_027103741.1, on the reverse strand, counting down.
TGACTCAGTAGCAAAAGAATGTTTCATTAAAAACACTCTTCTGAAGTTTTTTACATAGACCATATCAACAACTACTTTGTAGTAACAAGAAAAGTAAATTAGGGAGATGTTTCATGTCAGACTTCCCATACTGTTAAATTGAACAACAGAAACACACAAAGTAATACCACCATCATCAACATCAAACTACACACACACTCAGAGTGGAAGAAAAACAGCTCACAACTTCTTTTACAAAAAGATGACAAAAACAACAAACAGCTCTCAAAGAAAGAAAAGTATGTAATTTGATCGAAGCGAGCTGTTCTTTTTGTCATGCGATCAACTTTATAAGAACAGACTCAGAATAAAACATGAACATCAGGAAGATCCAAAAAGTATCATCCTGTCTTCTTCATTCCGTAACTCAAGATGGCTGATAAATATCTACAATGATGGATGGATTATCAGAGAATTTTATTCGTTTTCTTCGGTTTATTTTGAAAGATGGCCAAAGATTTTGATGCTTATAAAGAAGCAGATGAGACGCTGCATGGTATTGACTCATACAAAGAGATGTCATGATCATTTTAATTAGAAAAGAGAGAGAAAGAAAATCAAAAGATGCTCTTTCTTTGGTGTAGAGAATTTGATTGAATTCGTAAGCTCTCTTTGATTTCCAACACACAAAAGATTTGAATTACTCCAGCATCATCTTGACTACACTACTGTTACAGGTCATCGATAGAGAAGTAATAAATCTAAAATCATTTCTCATCCAAGAATGATAAAAGGCGGACTTTTTGCTTAGCAGAATCAACTTTCAACAGAAAAATTTCCTTCTGGGTTTAGAGAGATGCTAGATAAAAAATCAAACTGAATCAACAGAGCTGTTATAGCTTTCAAGATTCCAATTCAATACTGAATACATAAAAATGGTCCCAAAAATAAACAGGAAAATTTTTAAATAATATGATACAAAAATGGCATCTGAAAATCAGCTGATTATCTTGAACAAGAAATTAAAAATAACAACAAAATTCCCAATGGGACAAAATACAGTTGGAAATTTGTAGATACAATATACTCGTTTTATCGACATAACATGATAAACAAAGTACTCAATCAGCTGACTTCAAACTCTCGAATTTAATCTTTGAATCAATATAAATCACCACACAATTCAAGCCAATATAACTCCCCTATAAAAGATACAAGTAGTATAAAAAAAACTAAAGATGTACAATATCTTTGTGGTTTCAAGCCACCAGAAAGACTTGAAAGACATTATTAGATATTTTATAACGGGTTAAGACAAGATAAGGTGAAGTATTTCATTACACGTTGTTTTAATAAGAACATTCAAAATTTTTGAGGCCTTTGAGTTTTACAAGTCCTTATTTCATGTTAAGTTTATGTTCTTATTTTGACCATTTTGTGAATATTTTTGACCATTTTCATAAGAAATAGGGTGTTTTTGAGTCCGCAAAGCCTTAAAATGTTCTTAACTTGTTCTTAACATTTTGGCTAGCGAAGCCTTGTATTCTTATAGCTTTGTTCTTATAAAAAAATGTGTATCATTTTTATCAATGTGAAGGAATAAAATCTTACGATGAAAAATCAAAACCAAGAAAAGTGATAATGACTCATATAATATAAGAGTTGAACAAAGCTATTACAGTGTTTTTTCAAAAAACTGAACTTCCAAATGTGTACAGTACAGTATTTTCAGTTTTGTAAGTTCCTTTTCCTGCACCAATAAACTTTCATTTTTACTTTTAAAAACATAATGAAAGAAAAAAGTAACACAACGATTTGTTATCATTTTTAATTTCATGAATTAAAATATAATATCGGTCTATTTTTGGGATCATATTTTAATGGAAAATTTGAGGTAACTTTGGAGTGATAATAACAACACAAAATCGTTAAAAGAGAAATCAGAAACTCCACTATTAAGATATGACAAACAAAGTACCCAAACATGAGAAGAGAAAATAAATTATGAACGACTTGAAACAGAAACAACTGAACAGAATTTCCATTTCGTTTATTGAAGGTTACTTATGTTGGTGGCATTAATAATTGATTGATGATCAATAATTTATATTGATTGAATGTTCGAAAAAAAAATTGATCACCTTATTTTAATATTTCTTTCTTCTTTTTTCATTATTTTCTTTCCTGATGTTTTGAAATCTTTCTGGAGAGTTTCAGAATTTAAAAATGATAATTTATAAAAAAAATGGTATTACCAGCTTCCAGGCTGGTCAGAAAATCTGCCGTATACTATCTTCGCTTTCTGATTTGAATGATGGCGCTGCTTTTTCCCCCATCAGTATTAGTAAAGGCAAAAATTAGTTTAGCTCCAGCTCCTGGACTACTTCCAGAGGCTAAGAAATCGAATAATACAACATTTCAATCCAAGAAAAAACTTCATTCATAAACATTTTAACCATCTCGTTCGCGTTTGTAAAAACATTATTTCCCAACTCCAATTTGAACAATAATATCCCTCCTTTTGAAGTGGTAATTATTTTGTAATTGCTTCGAAATGATTATAATTATTGCTTTTTCTGAAGTCAAATATTTTCGCTTCACTTTATAATTGTACAAAATTCACAGAGCAATTTAAAAGGGTGGAATCTTAATGATATATACAGAGAAGCGCTAAAAATATTTGTTTTCTTTTTACTGTAGTTTGAAAAATAATCCGAAAAATTATACGAAGGTATTTCATAGTGAAATGAGTTATGATACCCTTTTTAAGGACATTACTACTATGAGCATTACTACAATTTCGAATTTCATACACTTTTTGGAACTCTTCTTGGAAATACTTCAGACATCCGCCGTCAAACAAATTTAATCGACAAAAGCAGTTATTGCTCTGTTTACATTTGAAAACCATGTTAACATAAAAAACTTTGTTCAGTTCAAAAAACCAACATGGTCGCGTTAAACAAGAAAAACACCGCAACTAAACCAACTACACACTAAACTCAAAGTGAGCAAAACCAAAAAAAAATCATAAAAGTTCTCTTAAATTTTGCAAAACCAAAATTTTCAAAATTTTCCCTAATTTACAAATGATATGCCATAATTTTTAACAGCAGTGCAAACCACAATCATCTTTCTCTATCTATTCCAACATAACATCATGAGAATTTACACTAAGAAAAGAAAATGTTGCCAGCAAAGATAGGGTTGCGAAATTTCTTTCCATATGAAAAAAAGCTTTAGAAAATAATTAAATCAACACTCAACTACTCATGAAAAGCAATAAAATCACTTCCAATATCATATTACATACGTTTGAAATTTCTTTCTCTCCGACCAACATTTGTGTGAAGTTCTGATTCTTTTCATAAAAAAGTTCAGCCAGTTTTGTTTTGAAAATAAATTTTGACAGCTATTTTTGATATTAAAAGTTAGAGGAAAAGTTCCAAGGAAAAGTAATATCAATTTTTTCCAACTCATTTGAACCAATATCTTTACCAATAAGAAAAGTTCCCCTCTCAAAACAAAAGTTACTAATTTAAAAACGTGAAACAAGATCAAAAACAAGAAATTAAAAAAACTTCTCAAAAAAGTAATTAAAAAATACGTTGTAGAGAGAAGAGAACAAGGTACAAAAACAACACTGGCTGTGGGTATGTTGTCAAAAGATTTGAATATGAAAAAGTTGAAAAAATGCTTCAAAAGGGAAAAAATTCTTATTTTTCACAATTTATTTTCTGCCATAAATTATTCAGGGTGAACTAAAGGATAAAAAGACATAAAAATCAAACTAGAAAAAAGCTTCGCATTTTTCTTTAAAAAAAAGACTGTCAGATTCCGATGTAAGAGCTTTGTTTATCTTGTGGCCCATCAAAACAATTATAATCTTGGCACTTAAAGCCATAAATAAACTGAAAAATTGTGACACACAAAAAACCGTTCTGGAAGAAACACTTTTTGTGCAAAATCTGAAAGCCTTATGAACAACATTAGGTAGGTTGACCACAAGAAACCCATCAAAATCAACCCATCAATCCATATATTTTCAAACAGCAATAAATTTCACATATATACAACACAAGAGAAAAATACACCATTCGGTGTTTTTTTTAATTAAATAGACTCTCATTTCCGAAGTCATTACAAAGACTTAATTGTGTCAAGGAGAATTTGACAACAAAAGCTTTTCATAGGAGATCAGGTAGTAATTTAGTTTAGCTCAATTAGATCAGACAATATTTCCCTTTCTCTTTCTCTCAACTGACTTGACAACAAAAATAATACAAGATATCCTGCTAACTACACCTCACACTTTTACACAGTATCCAATAAAGTTCCTATATGGTCAAATCTCTCCACTGTAACAATTTATGATTTTATATTTCGTCGTGCATATGAATAAAGGTTCAATCTCAAAATAAGTGTCTTTGAAAATTGGAAATCTTGCAATTCTGTCCTACCTTTGAGATTGGCCTTTTTGTCATACGAAAACAGGGACTATTCCTCTACATGAAACAAAGACAATCTCAATCTCAAAGATGACCACCACAGTAAAACTTTAGTCATGTGAACGACAATTTCTGGTTCAAGTTATAGTAGGTTTTATAGTAGGTTTGATAGGTTTAATAGGTTTAATAGTTTGATAGATACATGCATTTTAAAAAGACAGAACTTCAACTGATGATCGCCACACTTTCAACTTTATATCCAAAACATAAGAAAATACCAAACAAGGAATTCTTTCCAAAAAAGAAGAAAATCTTCATTCAAGTTCGAATGTTTTTATCAGGTTTGCAATGAGCCACAAAACACCAGACACAAACAACCATATATTCCAGGAAAAATTTCCAGCAGAGGTCACATCAAACAAAGGTTTTTTGTTGTTTGGTTTATTATGAAGAAAATCTTCAATTTTCAATTTCGACTGGAAATTCAATTAACTGAATTCAAAAGAATGTATGTACAGAAAATGAGCTGAAGAGATTTCGTTACAAAACTGTTTGAAAGACATTGTAAACTAACCAAACATTCGAAAATTAAAGAAGATTTGTAGCATGAGAAACTGCATGAAAGAGGGAAATATTAGTATCATTTTTAGGAGAGTTTGGATTTTATGAAAATTGAGAGATAAAGCAAAAAATTAATCAACCCAACTTGTATGAGTCGGAAAATTATTGAATACTTCCAAACAAACTACAATGAAATGTAAAGGCAGATGAATGTTCTGTTGATGTGTTGATTTGAAGAGTCTCACATTTTTGTGAGTGTTTTGATGTTATCAATTTGGATATTATTGTCACTGTTGTCACAATTCTTTTTAAGAAACAACAAAATCCTCTCACTCCACAACAACAGATCACTGATTTAAAAATGGTCAACTACTGCAACCAAAATCCATCAAAAAAACTAAATGCCAACTTTGCGACGGCTACAAAAATTTCAAAAACATTGATGAAAATCTGACAACAGTTTTTTTACACACAAAATACTCATAAAGGGAGTAAAAAGAGAACGAAAATGCATAAAAATTTAACAAGCTTTTTTGATGTAAATAAATGATTGAGCTCCTTCATGCTGGTTATTCATAAAGATATACTGAGCTATTTTGTATTGAGGTGAATTGCATGACAAGAAATTCTGATTCTACACATTGAAAAATGTTATGATCGAAATTCAGGGTTGAATGGTTTCATTCACCCCTACTTGAGAGTGATTGAAACTCATTTTTCTGAGGTTTTTTGATTTTTCAGCTTTGATCATAGGAATGTGTCATTTTTCTTTAAAAACAAAATTGTGTGCTGTCCCTCTTGTGTATCTGAAGTTACACTTTTATATCTTCAAAAAGTTTAAATTATTTATGCTTTTTTGTAATCACAATCTTTAATTAAATTGCTACAGAAAAAAACAGTAGTATTTTAAATTCAAAATTCACAATCCCTCTAACCGTTGCTACAAACAAATATTTTTTAACAACAAATTTTCCACCAATAAAATTTCATCCAATCTTGTACAAAATAATTCCAAAGACCACATTTTAAGTCATTGCTCTCAAATTCAAAAAGTCTACCAGTATAAGAAAATACACACACAAAGATTAGACTATGAAACAAAAAACACAGAGAGAAAAAACAGTTTTTTTACATAACATCAAATCTTAAAGCATAACATTTGTTCATTCATGTTAAAAATCTTTTCAACTTTTGATGAAGGCTATTCTAAATTCTCATTATTGAATTTGCATGCTATGTTGTGGTTCAAATCAAATGTAAAGAAATGATAATCAAAAGATGAAAAGAAATGATGGCAAAATAGCACTCTGGTGATAAAATAATTGAAAACCCTCTTTCAATAGTGCTGGTAAAAATTTTGGATGATATATACAAAAAATTTGATCGAAATGCTTGTTTTAGGGCTGACTTTCTTTGAAGAAATTAGTTGTTTTAAAAATCGAGACTAATTATTTAAAACTTCAAAACTTGATATATAATCCATCTAGATCAAAACAAAAAGTTTGAAAATAGTTTTTTCCAAAATATTAAATCCTTGATCATTTTTGTTCACATCATAATCCCATAAAAAGAATTTTAAATTCCTAAACTTTTTTCAAAATTTTAACACAATACTTGATTCTGCTTGATTCCAAGTTGAGACTTTGCGGGCGTGCATTTTTGCTAATGACAAATTTCTTGATATATTATTTTACCATTTGCCGAATCCAACAAATCACAAATGCAAATCAAAAAAACTGTCTAAGTGGTGGATTGAAAAATTGCGTTTCCTATTTCCATTCTTGAAAGAATCTCCTAGAGTATTTGAAAATACGTTTCTTTCATCTTGTATACCAACAATCAGGTTGCCGTTAAAATCTTAAAATGGTGATCTTGCCAAACCATTAGATCAAAAATTATTCAATGTACCATTGATGGAAGAAATTTTGGCGGAAAGAAAATTTTGAATATTTGGCCGAAATCAGGCAAATTAAGTTCCCGCCAAATGTAATTTCTCCGCCATCCGCCAAATCAAGTTCCGTAAATTATTGTGTTCATTCCGCAAATTTGTGGTATCTCAGGCCTTCTCTCAGGTTTTCTCTAATCTTTAAATAGCGTTTTTTGGCCAAAAATATCCTTCATTCGCTAAATTAAATTCCTGTCAAATTTAATTTTCCCTCTGAAATAACTTTTTCGACCATTCGCTAAATTAAAATCCCGCCAAAAATTCTTCCCTAAAATTTATCATCTCAGATTGGCCATGATTTTATTTCCATCATTTTGATTACCGATATTGAAATTTCAAAAGTCTTTTTTTTAAGTTGAGCTTATCCATAAAATTCTAAGATTAATTTATACACTTGCAGATAACACTAAAAAAACATTTTAACAACCTTGTACATTTTTACTGCGAAAGCTTAACAAATTGTAGTACTACTTTTAATGTCCAAAAGAGTTTAAAAATGCATCTTTAAACAGTTACTTCATGAAATATACAAAATTCAATCTTCAGAACAAACTTTTTCTATCTAAAATTAGTAAAATGATAGCATGCAAAGAATCACCAAATTTGACATAAAATAGTTTCTTTCTAAATGTCACTGGAATTGAAAATATTTCATAAGACTAAAATCGATCAAAATTTAAAAAGTTCGGAAATTCTCCTAAAGTGAAGACTTTTCATTGAAAAACTCATCACAAAATAGTCATCAACAACTCTACCAGAATATTTTTTCATCAAGAAAATATTTCACACCAAATATATATTTTCTTTCACATTCGAGAAAACTATAATATCACCTCACAGTTTTTCAGTTCTAAAGTTTGAATATTCCATTTTCTCTTTCTTTTTTTGTTCCATATCAGTGTTTCATCTTCAATTTCCCTTTTTCTTTAATATTAAGAAAATATGGAAAGTTGAAAATATGAAAAGAAGGAAAATATAAGAGAAGAGAAAAATAGCAATAAAAACTAAAGTTGTTAATAATAAATGAACAAGTATAATGAGAGAATCAAAGAGGGAAAGAGTGAAATCCTTACTATCATCAGACCACTATTTACAACACAGAGAGTTTTCCCAATTGTACCGACATTTTAAACAAAATAAATTGATTTTCCATAGCAATCAAACTGTAAAATGAATATAATATATTTTTTTTGTGATAAATTTTTTTTGAATTGAAAGGCCTTTTTTTCCTTTTGAAAGCAATCAGTCAGTGGTGATAATTTTCATTGTAAAAAAGTCTTGAAATTAAAAATACACCTGCTAGAGAAGGGTTGTAAACCATTTTTTGTTCTTAAAAGAAATTTTATCCGAGCAGATAGAGATATGAATGACAGAGGAAGCTTGACAAACTAATATTGACAATATTAAAAACAGACAACTTCTTTTTAAGTGGTTTTTTCTAAATGCATGAAAATTTGTTGTTGTCTAATTCGATAACTGAGAAATCATCAAAACACAACAGAAATGTTAAGTGGGTTTTAAAAGATATATTTTTATGGACGAGGTTTTTATCTCTAAGATATTCTTGATTGGTTTTTTTTTCTCTTATCAGTTTTTTTATACAGATTTCGTGAAAAACATCTGTCTGTTTCATTTAAGAGAGATTGTAACTTGAGTTGTAGTTTTTTGCTCAGAGGAAAATTGTCTCATTTATATTTACCTTTTATCATATGCTTTTTGCATTATGTATCCATTTTCTTAACTCATTTAATTGAAATGTTGAATATCAAATGATAATATAAGATAGAATGTACAAACAGATAAAATACATTTGATTCACAATTTTTTTAATTGAAAAAGGAGTATATTCATTTTCAATAAGTATTTTTAATCTTAAATACAAAAAAAAGTTTATTTGAAATTGATTACAAGACATTTATTTAGCATCAGGTGATTTTTTAGAAAAACTGCCAATTTTACCACAAAGATTGTTAATTTAACCATTTAATAATTCTTTTTAGTCCCAACAAACACAAAGATTGCTTCTCTCTGACTAAAAATGGCAATCGAAAAAGAAGGATTTTAAAAACTTTTTAAAGAAGATTTTAACTTAGTAAATTTATTTTTGTTTACTTTCAAAAAAGTGATTGAGAAAAGAAGCCCAACCCTCCAGCTGCTCAATGCTGCAAATAACAGATAGTGACCCATAATTACCGGTCATTTGGTAATTTCTACAATAATTCTGAAGCTTATGTTTCGATCCCTATGTCCCTAATCAAAAGGCGTACTATTATGCTGTCCAAGGTTTCGGTATCGTGGGAAGATCTATCCCACGACACAGAAACCCTGAAAGCAGACGGGTAATCTATATCAATCTAATTACCAGTAGTAGGTTTGAAAAAAAAAAATTTTTTTTTTGAAGTCAGTGCTGCTTAAGGAAGAGCTGAGAAAGTATTCTTGGAGCAGATTGGGCTGCTTGAAAATGAATAGAGAGGGATTGCTTGAGCATAGAAGGTGTAATCAGAACAATGTTTTGAAGAAAAGAAGATGAGATCGTGATGGGCTTTGAACCAAGGTGTCATGGAAATGTCAAACGTGTATGCTAAATAAATCATAACATGGGGCTGTGGGCCATAGAACAAACTTTGAAAAGATGAAGATCCTATTTTTGTGTTGGAGTAGTGGAGACAAAGTCATGTGGCTGTCTAGGCTTTTTGAATGGCCGTAATGGAATAGAGTTGTAGAACGTTGTCTAGGCGAGAAGAAAAGGAAGCATTTAGGACTTCCCCTAGAGTTAGGTGTGCCGGCAGGAGTAAACACTCTTTGCTTTTCTAGAACCACCCATCTTCTCTACCAAGAGACATGAATTCGATCAGGAGTCATGTCTCATCAACTTATACCTGTAGAAGTGGAACATGACCATGACCTATCAGTGGAGGGATTCAAAGACTGTAATGTGGCTGAGTGAAGCCTCCAGAGGAGGGTGAGAAGATTGAGAAAAAGAAAAAGAGATGTTGAAAGAAATAGGTATTTTGAAAGCAGTGGGGAAAATTAGATTGTGGGTAAATGAACATAGAAATATTCTTACATTGAGGTGAAGTTTAGCAGTTGTCTTCAGTGTTGGATGCAAAGAGCGAAAAAAAATTTTTTTTTTCTTTTTTTTTTGAAATTTGGCGCTGTTGTAAACAACTTGATGTAACCATAGAGACTACATTTCGATTGGTTCCAGTTCAGAGATTCTAACCAATCGGGAGGTTCCTGTTCAGAGATTCTGACTAATCGGGTGAGAGGGGCGTGTGTGGCGGTAATGTGATGGGCGGGTCAAACGGGTGTGACGGAGGTACATACTAGCCAATTTTGAAAGTAGTACCAGTTTGGAGAGAGGCAAATTAGAAAGTGGAGTGGGAGGTCTTGAGGTAAAAGGAGTGGTGAGAGATAGGGAAAGAAGGAGGGAGATAAAGTTTTAAATTTAAAATTTGGAGAAAGAAAAATAGCATCCTCTGGGGGTCGAACCCGGGTCATTGCGGCCTGAGATGGGAGTGCTAGCAAAAGGCTATTGAGGCTGAACTGAACTAAAGAATTAAAAAGAAAGATTGAGAGAGTGGTTCCTATTACGGAGTATGAAGGAGATAAAGGTGGCAGGGCTACAACGGTGTAATCAGAAAGCAATTATCTCTCCAATGTGAAAAAAGAGGAAGTGGTGCCAGTCAGTGAGCACGTTGGAAAAACAAATATGGTGAATCTTGAGTTAGAAATTGGGAAAATAAGAAATTGGGAAAAAGAATGGGAATACGAAAAAGGAGATCCACAAAGAAGTTGACAACATTGATCTGGAGTCATTGTAGCTTCTTTGGAATTATAGTCATAAGTTGTATATACTTAACTCCAATATAAGTTGGATAAAATGATAAAATGTTTGAAAATGGTGATGATACAAAGATAGTATATAACGTTTTGAAATGGAGTTATAATTAAGAAATTGAGTTATAATTAAGAAATTGAACAAGTATCTCCAAATGTTAAAAGTTCTTGCTTGATGAGGGTGTTTTGTGATAGAGATGCTATTTTTTGGTGTCTGTGGATGTGAGTAAAGGTTCCGATGGTGGTGTTATTTTTGTATACTGTGGTCGGTTGTGGGATGGCATTTGACAATTCCTCATCCTCTTCTATGATGGACCAATATTCATTGATGGTAGATCTGATGTACTCATCTTTGTTTCTGTGTAGAATGAGAGGGAGAAGGGGTGCTCGAGGTCCTTGATTTCGGTTGCCACCATAGAGCAAAGTGTGACGGGGTATTGCCAGGGCCTTTGCAATGTTGCGGTTAATGAGGGATAGTGGGTATCCATGAGCCAGAAAAACTTTGGTAAGGAAATTCAGTTCTTTTGTTAGATTACGGTCATCACTGATTATGAGGTTGTATCGTAGTCCTTGTGAGTATATAATTCCTTCTTTGACATGTAGGGGGTGATTTGATTGAAAGTGAAGGAATTGGGAGCCGTCCGTGGGTTTTCTGTATATAGAAGTGTGGAACTGATGGTTAGAGAAAGAATTGAGAGGTCTAGGAAGTTGATTCTTTCTTTGGAATGTTCAAATGTGAATTTTATTGTGTCATGGATTATGTTCATGAATTGTTTGAGACGGTTTAAGTCTTCATCTGACCCAATGAAAAGAAAAAATACATCATCAATAAAACGTTTCCAGAGTGGGATGTATTGTTGGAACTCCATGAGTATTGCTGCTTCAACATCAGCCATGAATAAATTTGCATATTGGGGTGCGTATCGTCCTCCAATGCTAGTACCATTGTTTTGTATGTAGTGGGAATTCAAAAACCGGAAATTGCTGTGTTTCAAGACGTGTTCGAGTAGTATTTGATGGCAAAAGGGGGAGGTGCATTTGAGTGAAGCAGGTGCGGAGATTGTTTGTAATGTCGGGAGGTGGCTTCCAGTCCATCCCCATGAGGTATGTTGGTATATAACGAGATGACGTCTGCAGTAACCATGGTAATATTGGAAGGTGGTGGGCCGAATGAATCGAGGATAGTGAGCATATGTTTTGTGTTTTTTATGTGTGTAGGTGTTCAACAAGTGGCTGTAGATGATGGGCAATGTAGCGGGAAATGTTGTCGGTGGGACCATCAAAGCCAGAGACAATGGGCGAAGTGGGTTGTTAACCTTATGTATTTTTGGTAAGCCATAGAATATGGGTGTGCATGGTGGATCATGAGGTTTGAGATATTTAGCAGTGTGGTCGTTGATGTGATGTTTACTATGAAGGAAGTTGATAAGTATTTTGGTATCATGTGTGATGTGGGGTGTTGGGTCGAATTCAGATATACGATACGTGTTTCTGTTGTTGAGGTGCTCTTCAAGGATCTTGTTGATGTATTGATCTTTATCCATGACGACTATGCCACCACTTTTGTCGGCTTTCTTTATTATGAGGTCCCGGTTATTTTTTAATTTAAAAAAAGATGGGAGGAAATGGTAGTGCTCAGTTTGGAGGTCAGTGGCGTATTATCGAGTTGTTGGAAAAAGTTGTTGACAGTTGGGTGGTTGCTGGGAGGGGGATTCCATGCGGTAGGACCTTTTTTTGGTAGTTTTGCGGGTGGTTGCTGGTCTTGGTTTTCTTGGTGGGCGTTATTGATTTGGTTCATTGGGTTAAGTTGGTTGAAGTATAGGAGGTGTCAATTCTTCTTTTCGTCTTTAATAACCTCTGTTGGATTTGACTGTCTTTTGAATGATGGAATATTGGGTGAGAAGTTAAGTCCTTTGGCCAAGACGTCGATTTCATATTTTGAGAGTTGGTAGGTGGAAAGGTTGTGTATTAGGGTGTTGTTGTAGGTGTTGGTGTGTTCCGGCTGTTGATTTTCGATTGAATTTCCGGTTTATGGGATGCCAGTGATGAGAGTGTGGAAATAGGTTATGGAGGCTTGAGAAATGATATCTTCTTGGGTGATGGTTGTTTGGTCTTTGCATGGTGGCTGAATAAACAGAAAGTGATGTCAAAAACTAGCTTGGATTTAGAGGATTAAGTTGAAAGGTGGCTGAGTAAACAAAAGTGATGTCAAAAGCTAACTTAGATGTGGAGGACCAGGTTGAAAAGTGGTTGAATAAACCAAAAGTGATGTCAAAAAGTGATGTCAAAAAGTAACTTGAGTGTCGAGGAACAAGTAGGAAGGTGCCACCATATCCACACATATGGATGGAAGGGATATATGTGGCGATGGGAGGATGTATTTTAAACAGAAGGACCAGAGTTTGTAGTTTGGGAATATTTGAAAGATTGGAAGAGATAGAGAAAATATTAAATTTAGTAAGATTAGAGGGCATATGGATGGAAGGGATATATGTGGCGATGGGAGGATGTATTTTAAACAGAAGGACCAGAGTTTGTAGTTTGGGAATATTTGAAAGATTGGAAGAGATAGAGAAAATATTAAATTTAGTAAGATTAGAGGGAAAGAAAATCTTATATGTCCCAGCAGACTTCAATGTTTAAAATGAGTAAGTTGTCATTCTGTTGTGGCAAATTGAAAGTTTAGTGTTATAAAGTGTGAAATGTTAAATCATGATATTGATGATAAGCCTATTATAACGTAAATTATTAACAAATTTGTTGGTAATATTAAAAACTTGTAAACAACAAAAAAAAAAGCATTTGTAGGAAACCATTTGTGCATAGAGTTTATCATTGTTGAATTTTAGGTGTGCCGTTCAGGTAGCACTGGGATTGGCGGTGTAAGTCATGATAATACCAAGTATGTCCTTTTACAGATAGGTTGTTAGAGACCCAGCGAAATTGGTCAAAACGTTTTTTTATTTTCTTTTCATTGAGTTGCGACGAATAGATAACGTGTGTAGCTAGCTCCGGTGCACCGCCATTTCCAAAGAAGAAGATGATTAGTTGGAACGCCTGTTTATCACTGATGGGTTGAGCTCTAAAAGCTCTTTTTATATGCTATGGCCATGTGTCCATTGGGAAGAAGGCGTCTCCATCTATAGTGTTAACAATTGATTGTCTGTGTTGGCGTGAGAATGATCTTTGGATATATCGGTTTTTCCCTAATCAAAAGGCGTATAATTTCTAATCATGATAATTACATTTCTTTACCAAATAACTGTTAAATATGCATATAAAAAGTGTTTTGCAACCCAACTAGATTCTTTATACTTGAAAATGTGTGGATACCCCCTGAAAAATGGTAAAATTTGTAAAAAAAACCTTCTTCATACCTTAAAAGTCAGGATGGACAAACTAAAACTAGTCTCTTATCCCCTGGAAGTTTTAAAATAGTCGAACGTGCGCAACGCACTGGGCTCAACTTCAGTGGCTTCAAATCATTCATAGGCCCAATTGTAGACCCCCAGATATTCACCCAATGAACAAGTGTGCCAAATTTCAACCAAATCCGATCATTTTGGAGGCCTGCAGACTGCTCCAAAGCTTTAGCCTCGTTTTGGCATAACTCGTTCCCAGGCCCCAAAAATCAAAATTTTTAAAAAATGCAAAAAGCACCCCCAGATATTCACCCAAGGAACAAGTGTGCAAAATTTCAGCCAAATCGAACCATTTTTGAAGTCTCCAGGCTGCCCTAAAGTTTTAGCCTCGTTTTGGCAAAAAACTCGTTCCCAGGCCCCAAAAATCAAAATTTTAAAAAANCCCATTAGCACGACCATTTTGAGCATATTTTAAATCTTATAACAAATATCGAACGTGCGCAACGCACTACGCTCAACTTCAGTGCCTTGAAACTATTCATAGGCCCAATTGTAGAACCCCAGATATTCACCCAAGGAATAAGTGTGCAAAATTTCAGCCAAATCGAACAATTTTTGAAGTCCCCAGGCTGCCCCAAAGTTTTAGCCTCGTTTTGGCGAAAAACTCGTCCCCAGGCCCCAAAAATCAAAGTTTTCAAAAAATGAAAAAAGGGCCCCCAGATATTTACCCAAGGAACAAGTGTGCCAAATTTCAGCCAAATCCAAGCATTTTTGAAGTCTCCAGGCTGTCCTAAAGTTTTTGTGACAGACAGACAGACATTGTCAGATTGTAGGTCAACTGAAGTTGAGAACAGAACATCAAAATTAATTCAAGTGTTATTTGAGAGGGAATGTAAATCTTACCTCGTCTTTCTTCCGTTGCAATTCGTCGATTTCTCCGTCAATCCTTGCAATTTCTTTACTGATCTAAAAACACAAAAATGAATACAGTGAACTGTAGTTTAACTGTCGAACGTGCTAACTGCACTGGCTCAACTTCAGTATTTTTTAAATTACTCGAAGGTCCAATTGTAAAAATAAAAAAATAAATTGAAAAATAAATTGAAAAATGAAATTTTTGATAAAAGAACAGTTTTAGTCTTGTTTTGGCGAAAAAGTTGTGGCCACGCCTCAAAAATTCAAAATTTTGAAATAAATGAAAAAATTACCCCCCGATATTTACCCAAGGAACAAGTGCAAAATTTCAGCCCAATCAGACAATTTGTGAAGTCTGCAGCCTGCCCCGAAGTTTCTAGCTTTGTTTTGAGGCTAAAACTCGTGAGCGACGGCCAAGTGGTCAAAGGCGTCAGCGTATCAAACCAGGGATTTGCGGTTCTAATACCCGCTCCTTCCTTAATAGATAGCCGAGCTGGCTGGCCGTGGACCCCATGAAAACAATCTAAAGACTGCCTAAAAGTCCTAGATTACTGGGCTATCCACGTTAAATATCGACTCTACCACGCCCCCAAAAATCAAAATTTTTAAAAAATGAAAAAAATAACACCCCAGGATATTCACCCAAGGAACAAGTGTGAAAAATTTCAGCCGAATCAGACAATTTTTGAAATCTCACAGCCTGCCCCAAAGTTTTTAGCCTCGTTTTGAGGCTAAAATTCGTGACCACGCCACTGAAAATCAAAATTTTCAAAAATTGAAAAATCACCCAGAGGGATTCACCCAAGGATCAGGTGTACAAATTTCAGCCAAATCGGATAATTTTTGAAGTCTCCAGCCTGCCCCAAAGTTTTCAGGTGACAGACTGACTGACTTCGTTAGTCTTCAGAGACTTGAAATAAATATGGCAGCTTTGATGTAATGATTTTTTGATACTTTTAGAAATAGTTTTAAAAGATATTGGTATACCTATATTCAGAGATCGATTTAAAAGAAAAAATTGATAATACATACTTCTTGGTTGCGAGCACTCAGTGTTGAAATAGCCTCGTTCATTTTCTCGAGTTCTGAACCTGCTTTCTCTTTGAATTCCTGAATAAATGATTAAAAGATCGTGTTCAGTTGTACGTTAGGGCATGGGAGACTTAGCCATGCTTTCCCTGTCTATTCTAATTGTGAGTAAAATAGAAAGTCGGACATCCAAAATCAATGCAAATTGCCCTCGTTTGACGTCGTCAATGTAATAACTTCTTCTAACCTTTTCGAAGCAAATATTTTTTCAAACAGGCAATTTTATGCAAACTGCCTACTCTAACAATAGGAATAAGCAGGCCAGAAAGTCCGCCGTCTAAAATAAAGGAGTCAAGGAAACATAAAAGAATGACATCACTATACACTTCATTAGGTTGAGTTTTGACAAAAGCTTTGAAAACAAGACGTCTTCGAAATTAACTAATATAAAGATATGACGAGTGCTCCGAATGCGTTCGGAATGGGTCCTATCCATGAAGAAGTAGGAATCACGGCGTTGCAAATTTTTTTTCCGTAAGCGGCCCAAGCCCTCATTTAGCTGCCTAAGACCTGAATTACCGGCCCAAGACCTGGGAAACTTTGAAATTTTTGAGACTTGCTTTTTTGGAAAAAGAGGATAAACGAACCGTTATATTCTTATGGAAAAGTACTTCAATTTGATGATCTTCTAATGAATGTGTTCTACTAGTTTTTTAGAACTCTTTAGGCCGATAATTCAGGTCTGGGACCACTATAAATTCTAAAATCATGGCAAAAAAGCAAGTCTCAAAAGTTACAAAGTTTCCCAGGTCTTGGGCCGGTAATTCAGGTCTTGGGCCGCTAAACGAGGGCTTGGGCCGCTTACGGAAAAAAATTTGCTACGGCGCTCGAGACCGAATATAGTGACAGTTTGTATATAGTTTTTCCGGATACTATACTCAAATCTGACTCTCACTAATTCGAGAAAGGCTGCTTGATTTACAGAGGGACAATTGTCGAACATAGAAAGTATTTTTAAGAGAATTTCCTAGGTGGGATTAAAGAATTTGGCATAACTACCCTAGAATAAAAAAAACTGGATATTGGGGTTGGATAAAAAGTCTTTGATCTGATTAAGTCTAGAACTATGTATAAAAAGTTTCGAATTTCTGAAGTTCGAATCAGCGAAAGCCCTTTAGTGCTCGGAAGAGAATTTGTAAAAATAATCCATACAGATCCATGAACTAACCTCGGCTTTAGTGAATTCGTAAGCCACATAAAGTCTGGTGAGATGCTCAATAACCCTCATCACTTTCTGGTATTCTAAATAAGACGAACGTTCTTCCTTCAACTTTTTGATGGTCGGTGTAATCTCCTCATTAAGTACCTGTTTATGTACAAAGAGTAAACATTAGTCTACCTATGCAAGCGGATAGGTAGTGTATGTAAGGTATGTAACTACATCTAAATTAAAGAAATATTTTACCAGGGTTTGAAAACTTTGTTATGTAGAAAGCTTGGTAAAAGGCGTATGCCTTAATAAGAGAGTTTAAAGTAGGTTAGAGAACCTTAGGATGGCTAAACTTTTCTATTTCCACTTTACAATGGAAAGAGACCAAGACTCTGGGAAGGTAAAAAGTGACTTCAATGTGTTGGGCGATCAGTGCCAGGTTGTAAGGTCCACGCATTTGTACGCAGCAAAAAAATCTTTTTTGCCATTATGTCCCGGAAAAGGAGCGGGAAAATCCCAGGGATGTTCAGCCGGGATTGAGAAAGTTTAGAGATTCTACGGTATTCTAAATGTCTTACAGCTTCGATGTCATTGAGTTTGCTTTGTTTCTTTTCCATAGTTTTAATGGCTTGTTGCTTTTTACTTTCATACATTCTCGTACCGGCTGCTTCCTCGATCATGGATAAAATCTGAAGAGTAAAAAAACCGGCATGAAAAAAATATCAAAAATAATTTGTCATTAAAATTTCTCAGCAAGTCTGTCATGTAGAGATGACAGCCACTTTAAAATGAGTATTCTTAAACTTCTTTTCACGAAAAATTCGCCTAACTTCAAAAGCCGAAACGTTTCTGCTGTGGGAAATTTATATTATAACCTGAAAAGGACTACAAGGAAGTCAGCGTTATCATAGCGTCAGCCTGGCTTTAGGTCC